>NW_024871086.1:1187500-1434023 GCF_019054845.1 Dipodomys spectabilis
TAGATTCTGATTTGAAATAAACCAACAAAAGCTAGAACTGGAGCTGTGGTACAAGCAGTAAAATGATATCCTTGAGAAAACTAAAACAAAAAAATAACAAATTCTGGGACAGAGAAAGGCCCTGAGTTCAAGCCTTAGTATTAGCACCAAACAAATGATTGAATTAATTAGTTAATTAAGTAATTAAATATAAATTATGTGGTCACATGTGGATAGGCAGGTAAAATGTAACATCCGTGGTGACTGGATTGTGTATTATTTTGTAGTAAGGCAAATTATCATTTGTACTAATCATTAATTTTTTATTTGAACTTTTTTTGAACAATAAACCTTGAATTTAGCATGCATGTATAGGTGTGTGTACATGTGTGCATATGTGTGTATGTGTATATGTGTGCATGTGCTGTTGCAATGTTGCTTGCCAATGTGGACAGGGTGAGGCTGAAAAGAGCTAAATTTGTTGCAATGTTTTTATGTATCAGTATTCTGTCATGTCATTTCAGTTGGACCACCCTTTTGTACATTTTATTTGTCAAATAATATCAGAATCAAAGGATTTACAATATTAAGTTAGATGAAAGAGAATGCTTTCAGCTTTTATTATATATTAGGTGAGAAGGTTCAGACATATTTAGGTAGTAAATTAGTGCTGGAAGATGACTGTCGGAACAAAATATGTATTTGACTTCTTAAATTTGTTTACTTTTAACATATGCTCATGGAGTAAGTTTGACCAACTGGACCAAATAGGTATTGCTCTCTGGTTATTCCCGTGAAACACAAAGTGGATAAACTCTTTCTGGCTGTTGAAAATAACTTTCTTTGTAAGATCATATCTATTCACACTAAGAGGTAATCAACCCAATACTTATCAAGTTTGAATATCCCATCATATTGACTGAAAATCAGTATTGTTGATATGCTTGTTAGCTATTCCTTTCAAAAACAAACAAACCAAAAGCATGTGTCATCTTTAGATAGTGGATGTATCTGAAGTTGTTTTGTACATGCAAAGGGCTAATGGCTCTTTTGTGGGAGTAACTATCGCAACTTAACAAATAAGGCTTTTCGAATATCTTTTCCAATATGAATAACATCCCAGAGCGAGTCTTGCAATTTCTGAAAACCCTTTGAATATTTTAGTATTATTTCAGTTCATTCACTATGGAGCTAATGACATTTCTGAAATAAATATTGTTAAGATCTGAAAATGTATGTGGGTATATAGGCTTTTTATGCATCATCTTATGAAAATCCAGTTTTTATGAAACTAAATGAAATAGAATAAAAGAATGAAAGTGAATTTGGTAAGCTAATTATTAGTTTAACTTTGTTTTCTATTAACAAAGTCGATTGAATGTAGATGATGCAGTTAAATTACTTCCTTTGTGTTTCTGTACTTCAGTTACTTTTCGTATCATTGTAGTTATGGGAGTGAATTTGTAGTATAAATAAAGGTCCTTTAAAATGATTAGGATTAATCTTGTGCTTTGTGTCCTACTCCCAAGAAAATGAGTTATTTTCAACTGTCAATAGTTTATAATTGAATCTTCATAAGAAAATTTTAAAAATGCAGTAGTATTGATGACTTTTTAAACCAATTGTATTGACAAGTTGGAGAGTCTTTAATTCATGCTTCGGTCTTGGTGTCTATGATTTTTAACCCCTTGTTGCTAACATTAATGATAGCTCAGATGGCATTTTGGGGTATATGAAAGGTAAAATATTTACCTGGGGTCAAAGGTGATTTGTATATCAGTCTTGCTTTAATAACATTTTAAAGTAGCATATTTCTCTCAGAATGTTTGGTATAAAAAGCAATCAAAATACTTCCAATGGTAAACAACCTAGGTGAGCTACAATGTGGAAATGATTGGTCCATAACACCTGCAGTCTGTTTCCATCAGGAATTGGGCAGGACACTCTTTCGGTATGACTGTGTTAAACAGAAATGGGGTCCCCAGGCAGTGCAGTGTTCAGTGAAGGGATAGATTATGATTTCTACTATTTTGAGCTAGAAATCAAGAATGTTATACTTTAGCAGTTCCTTTCACCAGGGATGTATAAATTGATTATGAACTTGGAGTTTTCATATTACAGCTACCTATTTTCTAACAAAGATAAAGTCAAGTATAATTAGAGTGTACACAATAATTCTGGGAAATTTTCCTAGAATTAGTAGACTAAGTGCTGGTATTTTAGTCATAAAATAAAATGAGGTTATTTGATACAGCGGGATATGGGCCTCAGGCTAACACTTATCTTGTGTGCAATGCTGTACTAGTAATTCCAATTCTGAAGACGTCAATACCATCATCTGAGAATTAAAAATGTAAGTAGTTCCACTTTATGGGATTATTGTGAGGATTAAGTTAGATACCATAGGTAAAGTACTTGGAAAAACTATAATTCATCATTTGATACTTTCTACCTGTTATTTTTTCATGTGATGAATTCTAAAAATTTTACTGTGATTTTTATATTGTGTCTATTTACAATAGGCAATGTGATATATTGATATTCGTTGCATTGTTCAGTTTTCTGACATTATGAGGAAAATACCTGCAAAGAAAATTTCTGAGGAGGAAACTATTATATTGATTCATGGTTTAAGAGAATACAGTTGAAGATCAGATGTCTCTATTGTTTTTAATTATATTTTTATTAAATAGTTGTTCAAAAGAATTTCCATTCCACAAATCAGTTTATAAGTACAATGGATCTTTAACAACTTTCTTATACCCTTCCAAACCTCACCCCACTTTCATGTTTTCTAGTTTCATACTATCTGCATTGAATATTATGCCTTCACTCTCTTCCTCCATAACGCTCTTTATTCCTTCCCTTTGACTTCCGCTCACATCTTCCAAGTGATAGAATCCTGGTATTCATTTTGTTGGATTAAAAGTTCAATTTTATAAGAAATTACACCTTTTAAATACTCCTCTGCAAATAGCATGCTTTGGTTAATACTGTTGTGTAATTGTAACCCCTCTGTATGGTATTTTCACAATAAAAAATCTCAGTTTTATGGTCAACAGATTTTGAAAATGATGCAATGACTTTATGAAATAAAAATAGAATCTTAAATGGTTGTTGTGGCACTATTGCCTCCCTCTATTTAAAAAAATTTCTTAGACTACTACCTCAATCCTTATACAAAAATTTAAAGTTTTTAAATAGAAGATGATTATCAAACTAAATGTGAGATGTAAAAACATAAAATATAAACATAAAAATTCATGGCATTGGATCAGTAAAAGTTTCTAAAATATGACATGGAAAGCATTAGTGGGTAAAGAAAAGCAAGAATAATCTGGATAATATCAACTTATACTCTTTCATAATTCAAAGGACAATATAACAGAAGTGAAAAAATATCTAACAGATAGAAGACACATATTTGTTAATGCTACAATGATTCTGAGTCTAAGTATTTTTATATCTTCTAATTCTATATAACTTTTCCCAAAATAGGATATTTCTTTAAAGAATATGTGTAGATAGTAGGAGCATATAAAATAAGTTCCTCTTTAGTATCCAAGGAAAAATAAAGAGAAAACTCACTAGTAGGACTATAATATAAAAAGATGACACAAAATATTGTAATGCACTTGTAGAGAAATTGATATACTCCACATAGCAAATGAATTTGTATAATACTTCAATCATTAAAGCAAGCAAGTTTTCAAAAGGTCAAAGAGAATTGAATAGGTTCTATCCATTACACGGCTATGTATGTATTAAAGAGAAGTAAAAAACTTATTTGGACAGGGATGTAGTTCATTGAGATTGCACTTGAATACTTTGTGTAAGACCCTGGAAATAATCCCCAAAACCAAATTTTGAAAAGGATCACTATCGAGGATGTATGCTGGACAAATTCCTGTAAATGAATCTCATATCTACTTTAATGTCTGTTCTAAAATTTACAGCATTTCTATTTGAAGAAAAGCAAATTTGTGAAAATTTTAGGCTTGGAAAACCTATGATTGTACAATTCACTTCCAAATCACTAAAATGCATACAATAAAAGGAGATAATATATTTCAGGTGAATTACATGTCAGCAAAAAAAAGCTATTGTTAAAATACTTCACACAAAATGTAGAATAAGTAAGAAGATATTTTCTGTGTTTGCTTATAAACTTTGTAAACTGCAACATTTAAAACAATAATATGATTTCTGTTCATTTTAAGTATTTTTAATTGTTTATTTTAAGTTTATTCAGAGATAACTAAATCAAAAAGTGTATGTGATAACTGGAATACCTAGGAATTAAGCAACACTTATAAATAATTGATAACCTTTACTGGAAGAAACTTTTGGCAAATGACAGAAGACACAAATCTATGCATCTGCGTCTTATGAAAGCCATATGTTACTTGGTCAATCCAATTGTTTTTCTCTACTTTGCTAGGGAAAAAGTATTCTTAAGATAAGAGCCAATGGCAGTGAAAAGAAACAAAATACACTATCATCTTGATTTATTTGTGAAAGTAACAAATGAAATAAAACAATTCCACTTAAGGGACTCCAATATTAGTATCTATGAAGATGTTCCTGAATGCCAACATCCATTGAATTTTGGAATTTTAATTTCTATGTACATATGAAAACTAGAACAAGAAAAGAAATATAGTCTTAAAGCAAACCAGCCATGGAATAATTTTCTCAATTGCTTTGAAATTACATAAGAATTGATATTCCTTTCCATTGGAAACATTTAAAATTGTTTATCATTTATTATAATTCAAATATAAAGCAAGAGTAATTTAATATAATCATTATAAATATCATAAAATAGAATAACAAACCAGTCCCAATATATTACCTACCCATCATTATTCTTAATTCCTAATCATTACCTAAATATCTTAAACAATCTAAATAGTCACGTCTTTAATATAAACGTAAATATTCTATACTTTTTACTTAACATTTTCCAGAGGCTTGTATTCATGTTTCTAAGAAAGGTTCACAGCAGTTAAAAGATGCTTTTGTGAAATTAATGTGATACATTTTGTTGTTGTTGTTGTTGTTTTTTGAAAGGCCTGGGCATTATCCCTAAGCCTTTTTATCTTCAAGGAGAGCAATCTACAACTTGAGGCACAGAGCTAATTCATGTTTTTAGTGGTTAATTGGAGATAAGAATCTAACAAGTACTTTTCTGTCTGGGCAACTTTCAAACACATTTCTAAGATCTCATTACCCAGAATAGGTCGAATTATAAGAGTGAGTCACTGGCACTTTTTGATGTACTTTTTATTTTAATTATGTTTTAAGATTTTTGTTTCACTATAGTGTACATCATTCTACCCATAAATTTAGATATGTATATATTTCTGATGACAATCTCTAAAAATGTCATTGTACACATAACATTAATATATATATATATATATATATGTATATACACATATATTTCTGAAGACGGACTCACTCTATTTTTTGCTACTATTTTTGACCTTTTACATTTCAAAGATATACAGTCTATTTTTCTAAAAGTTTCCTAAAATAAAATAACTAATATTTCAATAGAAAGTAGAGCTTTTACTTTCAAGGGAATTTTAGATACACATATGGCTTTGTAGTAATATTTACATTATATTACTTGAAAAAGTTCTGTCCAAGCTCTTAAAGATTTGTGTGTAGTGAGGGGAAGAGAGGAAGTTAATTCATACTGGTTAGGAATTAGCAATGCTTCAAAAATCTATTCCATAATTTGTTATAAATACATAGTCAAGCTACCTGATATGGTTTAGTTTTTTTTGTTTCTTTATTTGTTCAAAATTTTAATATGGATGCATGCACAGTGTTAACATTAAAAATATTAATCAAAAGACAAATAATAGCAAAACCATAGGCACATATAAGATTTTCATTAATTAGTACTTATGATGCCAATAATAATTTTGATGAAGATGATGATGATGACCACAGTGTAGCCTGACAATGATAAGGTGATTGAAAAGGAAAAAAACTTTACACTTTTTGAAGCTAGTGTTCCCACATTGAATACATAGTTATAAACTGAATTGGATTACATACAACAATAACAAGAGGAGAGTTTCTATACCAAGAAATAAAATTACATTAATAAGTACAGACAGTAAAAACCCTAATGTTATTCCTGCAGTCTCTCTAATGTATACTCATTTTCTTGCTGGTATTGTGTTCTTATAAATAAAATTTTTTACTTCCACATTTTGATGGACTAAGATATAGTGTTCAATTCAGTGTGATTAATTCAAATAACATTGTCTTATAGGTAATATTCAATAACAAATGTTTCCAATAATTTATTAAGAGTATGTCCTTCAGTACAGCTGTAAACACGTGACACAATTTACATAATACCACTTACATATCTGAAGTTACCACAAAATGACATAGGCCGTAGTGCCAGGAGTTAAAATTTATTTTTATTTCTGCATAAAACAACTTTTGACTTCATACCAACAAACTGAATTCGACTCTTTCCTTATTTGTAAGCTAAAGTGGAAAATGTAAGGACTCTTCACTTTTTTTTCTTGTTCTAGAAGTCAACAAATATTCTTCAATATTTCTGGTAGATTACATCCATTTACAGATGAGAAATGTAAGGCAAACTGTCAATGTAGTGAGTAAATAATGATACTAGAATTATTGTCTGGGCTCTTCACTCTGTTTGCTTACAAAGAGAGTAATTTGGTGATGGAGAGGACCAATATGAAAAGACTCTGGGGAAAAAAAGCATAATTTGTAAGCGGTTGTTTTAGGACTAGGTTACCAGTGATGAATACTTGTAACAGGCTGGTGTCATGGGCATAAAAAGGAGTACATAGAAATTGTATTAGTGACAGAAACTGAGAAAATCTTAATCATTCATCTTATCTAAGGGGAGGGTAAGAAAGGTAAAAAGAAAGGTAAGAAGAAATCTAAAATGCATCCACATCTCTGACTGGCAACTGTTAGTTATATTCTTGGTGAAAAGGACTACAGATGGAAAATATGGACTTAGAGGAAAAAACTCTCAGTTCTAAGGTTTATGTTAAAGAGATGCAAATATATGTCTGTTTAGACATCATCAAAATATCCACGACCTTGAATATGCAAAAGAATAATAAAATCGGGGGAATTATTAAAGTGAGGAGGAAAAGGAAAATTCTGACACAAGTGTGAGCAATGTGAGCACCAGTGTGGACAAGATTGGATGAAAGAGATAAATAAGGAAACAAGAAATAAACACAGATTAACAGAAGTAAAGGAAGGAAAGAATTTGCAGGAATATTTTGAAGGAAATATTCTATTTGGATTTGAAAAGTAAAAGGACATAGATAAGTTCAATAAGAACAGTGTTTTGGTGAAAGTCATATTGATAAAATTTTGTGATATGAATGTGAAGCTATAAAATTTTGGATCCATGAATTCAACAGATCCTGTTGATTTTAAATGCTGGGAAGAAATGCTTTTATCCTGACCTTAGAAGAATTATACAGTTATAACTCTCATGAACTTTCCTTAGAGGTATTTTGTGAATATGTTTCAAGACTGTTTAGACAGGAGATTAGAGATTGAACTACAGCACAGATAAGCCTAATTTGTCCTACAGTTCCAATGAGTGATTCATGTATCTACATCAGTTTGGGATTTTATTGAAATATTGTTTGGATATCTTATCAGCCTAATCATCACAAATGTAGGACAAGTAACACCAAGTATTAGGTTAAACATACAGCTTTACTGATGTGACTGAAGACTCCTTGAATTGATTCTTCTTTATAACAGAAAATGCCTCAATAAACATTAACAAATCATAACTGCCATATACCTTATTGAAATCTAATTCTTGTTAGAAATATCTCCATGCTTAAGTAACCCTGTCAATCAACCTGCCACAAATTCTTTTTTTTTTTTTTTGGTGGGGGGGTCCGGTCGTGGGGCCTGAACTCTGGGCCTGGGCGCTATCCCTCAGCTCTTCAGCTCAAGGCTAGCGCTCTATCACTTGAGCCACAGCACCACTTCTGGCTTTTTTCTTTTTGCTTATGTGGTACTGAGGAATCGAACCCAGGGCCTCATGCATGCAAGGCAAGCACTCTACCACTGAGCCACATTCCCAGCCCCTGCCACAAATTCTTATATGTAGGAAGTGCTATAATAAACTTCACGCTTTTATTGAATGGAAGAGTTCAGACATTAACCTCACCATTTAATCCAAATCTTTCATTTTCTCATACACATTGGCAAATAGGAAAGAATTCTGATATAACAATAATACAATGGTGACTTGAATTAACACAACTTCTAGGATCTAGTATTAAATTGATTACTTACTAATTAGCTCCAAATTTTGTGGATATTTATATTTCTCCTGGGAAAACCAATGAGCTCCAAGCAAATGTCCCTAGGGGGGCTTTCACTTCTAATATCACTGTTTGTCTCAAACTGCTTTAAATTCTAAACCCTCTAATGTGGGCATAGGGTTATACTGTGCAATTTTTTCCTCAGAGAGTGAGTACTACCCTATTGTTTATCATAGACAAAGTACCTTGATACGTACACTGGGTGTGTGCAAACAAGAAGTGGTAGTTGAACAATGTTCTTAGTAGTTTATAAAGATGAAATTGAAATAGAGCAACTATGAACTCAAAAGGAATGTGTAAAAAAGATAAAGGCACAAAGTAGAATGTGCCAAGGAAATGCTGAAGTATAATTTCAAATTACGTACTCACGTTTGAGGGTGTGTTCAATGTACAGCTTCAGACAATGCAGTTGGATATCTTGGGGAAAAAAAACTGCTTTAAACTATTTTGGGATAATTGTACAAGTAGAAGCCCCTAAATCTGACTCTAATCAGCCACAACATCTTCAACTTATGGACTATTTTCCAAGTGCAACGTGAGAAAAAGAAGGCTCATCACAATTAGTGTTCTGGTTGAAGTAATGGCAATCACAAAACTTTTCTTATAAGTCTTTATTTTGGAGCATTAAAGTAGAAAAAAGCCAAGTAAATATTTTGCATGTATTATATTGGTCTCCTTTTAACTGGGAAGTTATAGATTATTTCTTTTTATACTCTAACTTGGAACAATGATCTGCTGTCAGTTATTTCTTCTCTTCCTCTTCTTTTGCCCTTCCACTTACATAATTTTTATTTAAAGAGACATACTTGAACTTGCATTTCTAAATTCTTCAAAATTATCTGAATTTCTTCATATTTCTGAAAGCCTCCTAAATCTTTCTCAAAGGAATATTTTGTCACTACCATTTTTATCCTATATGATGTCTTCCTGCCTAACTCAGTGCAAGAAATACATTAGACTTATTCAGGTATCTCAACACTTGTCCCACCATCAAAAACTATCTTACTTAGAAATCGTGATTTTAGTATATCTGGGGAGGTGGCATCTGTCATTTTTGTATGACCCCAATGATACTTACATGCAATCATGATTTAAACCAATATGCCACTCAGAAGATGAACAAATCCATTAAACACACACACGGTGGAATTCTATGCTTCCAATTAATAAGGAAATGGAAAGACTTGGAAAAATCCTACTAAGAAAAATAAGCAAGACACAAAGAAACAGATTCCATGGTTTTCCTCATGTGTAATAATTAGGTAATGGCTAAGATAGTCCTAGCGGATGAGCAGAATGGCTCAATAGCTATGTATATATAACCATATAAGAGGATGCTGAGCAAAATGAACTCCTAGACATGGAAACAGAGGTTTTTCTTTGTGGTTATTGTTTTTACAGTACTATGTGATTTCTTTTAGGACAAAGGGCAAACCAATGCAATAGCAATACTCACAAGACAACATGTAGGATATTCACGTTACAACTTGTGAGGGATATTGGGGTGAAGTAAAAGTGTGAGAAAAATGAGGGAGGGCATAAAAAGTTCGACTTTTAGATGTTTACTACCTTACAATTACTGCAACACCTTCTATATACCACCTTGACAATAAAATTAAACTTAAAAATAAGCTACATAAAATATAATTTCACTATATTTCTATAGTAAATGATATTCTATGTGTACTACATTTTTTTAAAAAATGAACAATATTTGGCTTCTAATTTGAATTAATTGCCCCTTTCTTTTTCAGATGGTCATCAACTTGAATGCTATCAAACTATACAAACTTTTCAGAATATACTTGCCATTATTTTTTTAAAAAACATTATTTTAATATTGTCTCATACTAAATAGAAAATAGTTCAATTCTCTGAAAACTCCTAATTATTAAAACTGAATATTTGTTAAGAGGACAGAATATATGTGTTCTACTAACTACTCATTTTTAAATTCTGAGTATGCCATACCAGAAACATTTAAAACAGTGCCTGTATGCATTTTATGTAATTCTGCAAAAGATGCAATTTCCAATGGGGCATTACATATTTAAATGTCAACAGAGAAACTAGCCTCATTCTGGTAGAAGATAAAACTATGAAGTATCTATAATAATTAATTCCTCTAGAGTAAACATTTGTTCATCATAGTAAGCTATTATTTCAATGACAATCAATACCAAAATTTTATGCAGTAAAGTCATTCCAGCCCAAACAGTTTCCACCTTGTAAACTGCACCTTAAAATTCCCTAAATTCACAGCATGACTAGCTTATCACTATTGTGAAAAAATTCTACAATTCTGCTAATGTTATGCCCTTTTTATTTTTGAAAGAACACTACACTAAATTTTGCTGCATCGTTTTCCCTCAAGTGGTATTCTTGAGATCAGAAAACTTGAAAATATTATTTATACTTATCTTTTTGTCTACCATAGATATTCAATAGGGAAAGATCTGTATATTATGGTTCAAAGCCCACCTAGCCAGGAAGGTTCCTTAGATTCTTATGTCCAATAAACTGCTCAGGAAAAGCCAGACACAAGTAACACTGAGGTTCTAGTGGTAGAGCAGTATCCTTGAGCAAAAAACAGGCTCAGGGACAGTGCCCAAGCCCAGACGTCAAGCCCTAGGACAAACAAAACAACAAAAACAAAATGAAAACAAACCCCAAACCTAGTATTTTTCTCATTGTATACAGAGGTATATAATTAAGGAAATTTCTTCCTATGTTATGTACAGGTAGAAGAAAAAAGATTTCAAACAATAATTCTCTTCATACCATGTTACACAAAAGTCACAAAACATGGCTCTTTTTCTAAATTTATAAATTAATACCATCCATTTATTGTCAACTTTTTCTAGATTATTCACATTATCATGTTATACATCTACTGTTGGAATTATCTATAAACTAAGTCCTAATTACAACTCTCTTGAAAGAATATTCTAGACAAATAGAATGCCAGAATCATTTGTGAATTGGTAAATTAAAACTTCTACTTAAAAAGTATTTTGTAGTATCCTATAGAATATGAAATTACAAGCAAAAGATATTTATTTTAAATCTAAATTCTAATTTAGTAAGGTCTACAAAGTCCTACATTAGATAACTTTGCTGTTTCTCGTGGCTTAAGCTTTTGTATTCCTTCATTATTTCTTTGGAATCCAACAGAATGATGCTAAATTTTTAAAATTTTTGGTTCGTAATCATGACCGATTTTGCATCTAGAAGTATTCTGTAATGAAGAGAGCATTTAAAACATGACTGAGAATGATATATGAGTTGTATTTCAATAGGAAACTTGACTTCTCAAAACATGACAAAATTTGTGCAAACTTCCAACTGTGAATTCCTTTCTTGTTCTTTGGTTTGTTTTATTGAAGCAAAATTATACTACCTAGTCCAGGGAAGGTATTACTATTTAATCCACTCTCTAATCTCCTGTATTAGTCTGAGTGCTAGAATTCCAGACTTGTATCGCATTGCCCTGCCATAGTTTGTTGGTTTATTTGATCGAGAAACATACTAGTAATTCTGAACTTCTCTGATGATCTTATCCACGACTGACAGTTCAAACTGTTTCTGTACAATTTTCAAAGGTGTTCTAACATTTGACACAGGATATGAACATTTTCAGATGCACCTGCAGGGGTATCTGATTCATTCTTCCATGGATCCGATCCCTTTAATAATTATTACTTGGCTCTTTTACTATCTCTGGTCACTACTTATGTAATAGTCTCATGCTTTTGGGGGGAAAGTTCACTTGACGACTTTCTAATATTAAAAATTATCACTTGATTCTAGTCTTACTCAGGACATATTTTCTATTGTTTTCTAACTTTTCTACACATTTTGAGAATTGTTTCATATGTGTGTTTGCACATATAAGTGCTTCTGTGTGCATGTAAATGTTTGTATGTATGTATGCAAAAACCTCAGGCTATTATTCAGCACTCTTGTTCATAACTAGTATCCCATCACTTGAGCCATTCATCCAATGCAGCTTTTGGCTGGTTAATTATAGGTAGTGTTGCAAAGACTGTTCTGCCCAGGCTGGATGCAAACTGAACTTTCCAGACTCTTTTATATTCTTAGTTTTTTTTTCCCAGGAGTATGGTTTTAAACTACAAACATTTTTGTGAATGTAAAGTGTAACCTGTAGCCTAGATTTTTACCTCAAGAATTCATACAAAGATAGATGAACATACACATTACACATCCTGAGTGTACACTGCTAGAAATGTGATCTTAAGCCTGGTACTGGTGGCTCAAAATTTTAATCCTAGTTACTCAGAAGGTTGAGATCTGAGGATTGCAGTTCAGATCAAGCACCAGTACGAAAGTTTTCTGAGGCACTTAACTCCAATTAACCACCAGAAAACTGGAATTGGCACTGTGGCTCAAATGGTAGAGTTCTAGCCTTGAGCTGAAGAGGGGAGGGACATCGCCCAGGCCCAGAGTTCAAGACCCACAACCATAAAAAAAAATCTGAAAAAGAAAAAGAAATGTGATCTTATCCACTAGCTCATTGCTACTATATTTCCTGCTCTCTCAACATTGCCTTTTTTTCCAGTTAAGTCCATGCTCTTATATCTGACTTGTTTTGGAACCAGAATTACTCTTCTGTTCTACTTTTTACAAATTTGCATGATTAGCTACCATGATTTAGATCTAGTAGAAAACAAGAGTGGCCTCATCCTTCATGTTCCACTTAGTAGTAATGCTTTCCCTACATCACTCCCATAGATCTACATAATGGCCTTGGATTTATTGTTTCAAAGTTGTCTTACTTGAAGAGTCTTCTATAGTGTATTGAACCATTATAATTAAGCACAAAACTTCTTTTTCTCCTATTATTCCTATTGTTTTTCCTACTGCTAACTTATGTACACTTGGGAAATAATGCACAAAACACACTCACAAAAATGTTTCTGAGAATATTCTTCCCACATAAAATTGATATTAATTACAGAGCACTTAGAAAATTTGAACTTAAAGCAGTCCAGGATGTTTTCTTCATGTTTTTTATTGTAAAAATGGTTTAAAGAGGGGCTAGAGTTACATAAGAAAGTAAATGAGTACATTATCTATCAAGCATTGTTACCTCCCCTTTGGTTTTTCTCCTACAATCCTTTTCCTCCCCACCAACCTAACTCCCTTCCTCAAGTTGTAAAGCTAATTTTCTACATAGTGCCATGTACAACTCATTGTTACAATAGGTCATACTGTATACTTGTTTAAGATTTTGTTATTTCCCTTCCCCTCCCCACATTAGAAAAATGTATATGCAAGATGCAGGTCTCTGACAATAAATATAGTGAAAACAGGGGTTAAACCATGGAGGAAGAAAATAGAAGAGAAACAAAAAAATCACATACTACATGTTAGATACATTAAAAAAATAACAAGCAAGAAAAAGCAAGTTGTGTCCCTATCTTGGGTTCCATTTCACTTAACATCATCTTATATGGCCATATGTACATGAATAAGGTGTTATAAGCCATGCAAATTCCGTATTTTCTCGTTATGAAGTTATCTCTGAAACACATGTTACCTCATGTCCAAAGATATAACTTGTGCTATTTCAATGAAGCCAGAAAATACTCATTTTACCTGGAGCAGCACCATAGATTGTTACTGGAACTAAGTGGAAAGAACTGTTATTGCAAGTGGAAACTGATCCCAAGAGAGGAATTGAACATAGAGAAATGACAAATTTCAAGGTAATTTGTGCTGTCCTTTTATGGTACAAGAAAAGAATCCAAGGCCTGAAGGAAACTCTGTCCCTGACTTTGTCAAGTGTGTCTTTACTTATATAAAACTTGTCTGTAAACTTCTAGTTGAGAGTATAACAAAAGGAAACAATATGCCATTTGAAGGCCAGCATAGAATAAAAGGAAATAAATTTGTTTTAAAATTGTTCTCCTGCAAAGAAACAAAGATTTGGGGGTTTTAAAGAGACTTATGCACGGATATTTCATTCCTGAGATAATTCTCCTGTTGCAGGAGTCAGTTACCTAATTCTTTAGTCTGGTCCTGAGTTCTCCATAGCAATAAGGATTCCAAAAAGGAGGATCCAGTGAGTACGATCAGCAAAAGGAGCCTCTTCTCAAACCAGTGCTTTAAGGATAGTCTCAAAGAAATATGTGGTTTTTTTCATTTGCTTGTTGGTTTGTTTAGTTTGTGCTGGTTTGGGGGCTTGAACCCAGAGGGTGGACCCTGTCCCTGTACAGTTGCCTTTCCTGTCCACCTGCCCCCAAAGCTAGTACTCTATTGCTTGAGCCTACACTCCACTTCTGGCTTTTTTAGAATTTAATTACAGATAAGAGTTAGACAGACTCTCCTGCCTGGGTTGGCTTTGAACTGAAATAGTAATAAATCCAATTGACTTCAACTGTATGGACTTCTCTTTTGAACCAAGAAATATTAGATGATATTTGACAATTTTTAAAAGAAGAGAATATGTCCAGCAAAGAAACCATAACTTAAATAACTCAACAAAAATAGGTGCACTGAATCATTTTGGAATTATTTTTTCTACTTGGAAAGATTACTATTGACTTTGTGGTTCCTTTTGGTGAAACTTAAAGTCAAATTTGCACTTTTTTTGTTGGTCGTGGGTCTTTAACTCTGATACTGGACCTTGTCCATCAGTTCTTCAGCTCAAGTTGAACACTCTGCCACTTTTGGTACAGCACCACTTCTGGGTTTCATTTGGTTAATTAAAGATAAGAGTCTCATGGACTTTCCTGACCAGGCTGGTTTTGAACCACAATCCGGTGGTCTCAAATTTCTGAGTAGCTAGGATTACAGGTGTGAGCCACCAGCATCCGTCTTATATTTGCATTTATTTGCACTTATTGACACTATGTAGACAAAGAATGGAAATTTGAATCAAATGATGACATTGCAAGTTTTCAGAAAAATTGAGGTAGCAATAAATTTATCTCCTTTTCCATGTTGTTACATTAATGATTCATGTGTCATGGGACTCTTACATTAGCATCCTCTGCTGTCTGTATTTGTCAACTTAGTATCAGAAATTGTTCATAGAGAAATATAAAAGACTGAGATTTTTAGAAAGCAAAGGAGTTCAGGTATGAAAGTACAGCATAGAAGGATATACAACCTATCACACAGAGATTAAGAATTATCCTAATTACTGGAATGCTAAAGGCAATGAGGAATAATCCTAGTTGATGACTAGTTCTTTAATAACCAAAAATGGTTCACTAGAACATTTTGTGGTATAACTTAGTTATTATCATTTATTCCTTCCATCTGGAGTTATTCCTTCTCTTCTGTAAAAACTATTAATTAGCCTCTGCCTTTTTGGTGCCATGACTTACCAAAAAGATTTCCAAATCTCACTTATGCTACCCTTCTGATTGTGATTAGCAATGACCACCCAAAAGCCTGGAGTCTTTGAATTTCCAGAATTAATCTTCACCTGACATCTAAGCACATTCTTGGCATTAATTGCTGTGATTTAATGAGCAAAAGTTTTTGGTTTTTTTTTTTTCAAAATTGTACACTAATATAGGTAAAGTACGTGAATTAGGGACTATTGTCAGGTATCAGTATGGAAGGAGCAATGGTATATTCCAAGTATGAGTTGTTTATTTTGCATTTACTAACTAAATGTTTGTTGTTGTTGTTGTTTTGCCAGTCCTGGGGCTTAAACCCAGTGATAGGGAATTATTCCTCAGCTTTTTTGTTGTTGTTGTTCAAGGCTAACCCTCTACCACTTGAGACACAGCACCATTTCCAGTGATTCTTTTTCTGTTTATGTCGTACTGATGAATTGAACCCAAGTTTTCATGCATGGTAATCAATCACCGTACTGTGAAGCCACATTCCCGGAGCCTTAAATGACTTTCTTAAGATGGCATTACTTTTTCATTCCGTAAATATGTATCATAATTTTAGCCAGAAATTTTTGCTAGAAAAGGTCATTGAACACAATACTGAGTCCAGTAAGGCTAGATGGACAATGAATAACCGTCACGGTCTAGCCAGAGCACAGAGGGGCTTACCTCATGGAGCTGGAACAACAGACTGAGCGAGACAACTCCTGACCCACAGCCCACCACCAGAATGAGAGGGCCACATTGGTTCCAGCCACATGGGGATGCTGGGCCACCTCCTCCAGCACCCATTCAATAAGTTCTTGAGAGAGAGAGAGAGAGAGAGAAAGAGAGAGAGAGAGAGAAAGAGAGAGAGAGAGAGTGTCAGAATTACACTTAAGTCAGATGCTGGTGGCTCAGGCCTATAATCCTAAGTACACAGGGAACTGAGATATGAGGACCATGGTTTATAGACAGCCTGGGCAGGAACATCTGTGAGACTCTTATCTCCAAAGAACCACCAGAAAACCGGAAGTGGCGCTATGACTCACGTAGTAGAGAGCTAACCTTGAGCTGAGGAGCTCGGGGACAGTGCACAGGCCCAGAGTTCAAGCCCCACGACTGACAAGAAGTGGACTTCCCACCACAAGAAGTGGACTGAATAGCACCCATTGTCCTAGGGAGCATGGCAGAGAAGTCAGGCCGAGCTTCCTGTCAGCTCTCTCTTTTTTTTTTTTTATTATGAAGGTGATATTCGAAGGGGTGGGTCACAGTTACATAAGTAATAAGTACTTTTTTACAGTGTTACCACTTCCTCATTTTTTCCTGCTTCCCCCAACCCTGATATCCCATTTCCCCAAAGTTGTAAAGTTCATTTCTAACATAGTGTTTAGTGTATATCACTATTGCTTTGGTTAATCTTTGTCCGAACATTTCTGTGATTTCCCTTCCCTTCCCCAAATCAGATAAACTTGTATATAAGACAAATGGTACAGCAATAAAAAAACAGTGACTACAGGGAATAAACCAAAATGGAAACCGTAAATAGAAATACATAAAAGCAGTTCACTATACAATCATCTTGTATCCATTTCTTGGAGCTCATTTCAATAAGCATCATTTTCTATGGTGACATGCATATAGCTATTGAGCTGCTGTGATCTTTTATAAGAATATCCTAGACATATTCTAGTTTTTTTAAATGAGTGAAAGCATGTAGCCTATGATTCTTTAGGTGTGGCTTGTTTGACGTATTATGTTTTCCAAGTCTTTCCATTTCCTTACAAATGGGGCAATGTCATTCTTTCTGATGGAAGCATAGAATTTTGTTGTGAATATATATGACATTTTCTTGATTGATTCATCTACTGAGGGGCATCTGTGTTGGTTCCATATCTTAGCTATGGTAAATAATGCTACAATTGACATAGTTGTGATAGTAACTTTAGTGTGGCCTTGTCTGTGGTCATTTGGGTAAATGTCCAGGAGTGGGATTGCTGGGTAATAGGGGAGATCTTCTGAGGAACCTTTATACTTCTTTATGGAGTATTTGAACAAGTATACTTTTCAACCAATAGTGCAGTAACATTCCCTTTTGGCTATATTCCCATCAGACCAGCATCTGTTATTATTAGTTTTCTTCATAATGGTCATCAAACTGGGGGGAGGTGGAATCTCAATGTTGCTTTTATTTGTATTTCTATGGCCAGAAATGTGGCATATTTCTTCATGTTTCAATTCACCATTCATATTTCTTCTTCAGAGAGGTCTCTCTTTAAATCTTTAGCAAACTTATTAAGAGGGTTGTTTCTTTGAAGATTTGTTTTTGGGGGGAGTTAACATTTGGGGCTCTAAATATATTTGAGATGTAAGGCCATTGCCTGTTGCAGAGCAAGTAACTAACTTCTCCCAATCTGTGGGCTTTCTATTTATCTTTCTATCTATGTAAGTTCTCTTCTTAGATTTGGTGTCTGTCAAGTCTGTTAATTTATTGAAACAACCAATTCTGTTTTGTTGATCTTTTTATGTTTTAGTTCGTCTTTATTTAGTTATTTCTGATATTTTTATTTGTTTCTGTCTTCTGCTTTGGGTTAAGGCTTGTTCCTGTTTTCAAGGATTTTGAGGTATATAATTAAAATACAGACTTCAGATTTCCCCAATTGCTTGATGTAGGCATTTAGAGCTATAAAATTTCCTCTAAGTATTGCACTTACTGTTTTGAAGAGGAGTTGGTATTTTGTGTGTTCAATTTGTTAATTTTCAGAAACTTTCAGATTTTCATTCTAATGTATTCAGTGCCTCACTGGTCATTCAGCAATGTGTTGTTCAGTCTTCATGGGTTAGGGATTTTATTTTTTGCTTTAGCTTTTTAATTCTAAGTTTATTCTGTTGTGGTCTGACAAGATATGGGAATTCAAATAATTTTTCTTTCAATTTGGATAGAATTTCTATGTGACATAGGATATGTTCTATTTTGGAGATTCTTCCATGAGCTGCTGGGAAGAATGTGTATACTGATGCTGAATGTATATTCTGTAGATATCTGTTAAGGCGAAGCGTTCAATGTAGTTATTTAGGTCTTCAGTTTCTTGGTTGTGTTTTTCCTGGATAACCTATCCATGCATTTCAATGATGTGTTGTGATGTGTTTTTAGGTTAAGTAGTATTTGGTTGATGAAGTGGGGTGCTCCAGGATTCAGGACACTGATACTTAGACTTGATATATACACCTAATGCAGATGTGCCTTTATCAATATATAATGTCTCTTCCTAGTAATTTTATTTTGAATTCTGTTTTATCTTATGTTAGTACTGTGGCCTGTTTATGGTGTTCATTTGCTTGAAAATTTTCCTTCCAGCCTTTCAGTTTGAGTACGTGTTTGTTTTTGTCAATAAAATGTGTCTCTTGTAGATACTACATGCGTGGGTCTTGTTTTATTATACTACTATTTCGTGTGTTTTTTATTTGGAAAGTTAATTCCATTGATATTGAGAGTTAAGACTGTGAAATATCTCATAAGTCCTGCCATGTTATTCACCTGTTGTTAGGCTCTGTGTCTAATCTACTCTTAATATATTTACCTTGTTCACTGGTAGGGAGCATTTTATATAACCAATTTCTGTTCTTCATGATCTTCTCTGTGTAGGATATATTTGATTAACTTCTATCCTGCTGATTTGGTGGAGATACATTGTTTCAAGTTTTCTTTGTCATAAAATATTTTTATATATCCTTTTAATGTAAAGGAGAGTTTGGCTTGGGACCATATTCACGGTTGGTAGTTGTTTGCCTTTAATGTTTTTCATTTATCATGCGAGGCTCCCCTTTTTACCATATCAGCTAAGAAATTTGTATTTATTCTGACTGTATATCCTTTATAAATAATCAGTCTTTTCTCCTGACAGATTTAAGAGTCCATTCATTGATGTCTAATGATCCTCTAATGGATTATGATGTGATGGTGGTTTGTTCTGTTCTGGTACACTCTGTTTGGTGTTCTAAAGGCTTCTCTTATCTGAATGAGCCTATCTCTTTGATTTCTCTGTGTTACAATTGGTTATTGTTTTAGGGCTTCTATCTCTTTATTAAAGCTTTATTTTAGGTCTTGTATGGATTTTCTTTACAACTTTTTATTGGGTGGGGACTTGGGAGGTATGTGTTTTAGCTGTGTCTTCTCTCATATCTATTAACTAGGCATCCATTTTTCCCTTGGACTCTCTTGCCTTCTCAGAATTTATTTTTCTTTGTGTTTGGAGTCTCCATGAATTATTTTGCTGATCTTTGCTTGGTCTCATCTTGTTCACAAATTTCCTTGTAGAGGTTTTGTATCTTTTCATTAATCACAATTTCCAGCAGTATTTGTAATGTATTTTGAAAACTATCTTCTAGGTAATTGATTGTTCTAATGCCTGTTTATTTACTGTGTGAATTATGTTACCTTGGCATGACTTTTGTCATATTTTTCTGATTTGTTCTGTCCATTTGAAGTATTTCTTGGCTTCAATTTGGGGGAACTATGATCTTCATAGGTGACTATCTATGTTCTTGGTTGATATGCCAAGTGTTACTTTGGTCTTCTGTTGTGATTTGCTTTTCTGGAATTAGGATTTTGTCTAGACCATTAAGTGTAGGAGAAGAGATCAGTAGTGAGAGATGTTGTCAAATGAATACTAATGGTTCCAACGAAAGTTCCGACTATCCAGTGGTAAGGTGAATTATGTGTGTTTATATGTGAGTGTCTCTGTTCATGATTTTTTTTCTCACGTGGCCCTTTCATTTCCACACTGCAGTTGTGTTTTTGAATATGTTGGCCAACACAGTCACAGTAGTCACCTTCCTGGCTGGGTAACTTTTCATAGATTTCTGTTTTCTTGTGAAGACAGTATAAAATATTCTTTTGAATTGTGTATCCATATATAATTATACCTAACTTAGTGTGACACTCTAGAAATAGAGTACGTTCTAGGATTCTAAATCTCTGTTTCATTAGAGAAATCTAGGATAATTTTCTGTTGTTATTCTGCCACTGTTTATCCTCTTCCTCTGGTTTATTTATGATATTGTGGATTTTTGTCACATAATTTAGGATTTGTGATGGTTGTATCAAGTTATTTTTGTTTTTCTGTTTGTATTACTTTGAAATAGTGATTTCAGGCTTGTATGAAGAGACAGTAACAATATGAAATGTGAAGAGCTTAAAGCTTAAAGAGGCACAATGAAGGCCTAAGTAACTCCATTAAAGGCTAGCAACCATCTTGTGAGGTATGAATTATGAAAATAACCATGGGTTGGACCCAGAAATTACACAAAAAGGAAATCAATTCCTGGACAACTGAGACATAAACAATCCTTGGGAAAGCCACAGGAATTTTCTCCAAATGCATTTACCAAACATTGGGTGGCCATGCAGGACACAGTGACCCAGTGGCCAGACACTTCCTGTCAATCACACCTCAATAATATTAGCCAATCACATATGTATAGCTTAGTTTGCTTAAAATGTTAATCAATCAAGTAATTTCTCATGTAAATCTTCCTCAAAGTTGTTTGTTCAATACTCTAAAAACTGTGCTGATTCTATGCTTTGGGTCTCTTAGTGTCATAGGTTAACAATTGCACAGAGTACCAGCCTGGAGCTTGCAAATAAAAGACTCCTTTGTTATTTGCATTGGTCGAGGTCTCTGGTGGTCTTCGGGTGGTTTTGAGTCTAAGTAAGACAAATGTAAGTTATTACATTGCAAGAAAGAGAGCAGACATTTTAACCTATTTGCTACAAGTAAATTAATATTAAACAAGGCTAATTAACTCTTATTTACTCTTCCGAGGTTGAGTATAGTACTATTGGATATATTGGAGGAAAAGACTTTAGACTGATTACAATTTATGCCTTTCACAGAAATTACTGGCTAACCATTCTTCTTCAGAAAGGCAAATGCTCCATTTTTTTCATATTAGTATCATAAAATCATAACATCTGCATGTTGAATTGTTTTCCTCTGCTATTTTCAATACCATTCTTCATCCATTAGGTATCTAGGGCTTGGAATGAACTGTTCCTTAAAATACCTATATTGCTTATATTGTGATATAAATCTCAGTAATATTAATATGAATTTATCTCTGAGTTTCATCTTGAGCTACATTCACATGTAATTTACGCAGTTTCAAGCAAGAGACCTATTTTACTCTTTTCTGTTCTTTAAACAATAAATCTATTATCTTTAGAAATACATTCTAAAGAAAATATGTTCTTTTATATTGTTTCAGTAAACATCATTTATTTCTAGTACTTTTACTGAAATAAATATAAAGTATGTCACATGGAGACAACCCCCCCTTATCACTTTAAAGTATATCCTTGGGGACTATTTTATATATAAAAATAAAAAAGTACAATGCACATGTTTATACATGAATCATCTAATGGTTAAGTCAATTAGACACAAGAACAATCATACCACATCAAGTCTCAATTTACTTAAAGGCACATTGTTCATGAATATCACTCATTTTTAGAAAATAACTAGTCACAACAAAGTTTATATTTCAAATTTAAAAAATAAAAATTACACCCAGATTTGATGTGAATATCCTGTTTCCAGGAATACATTTATCCAGAAAACAAGGAAACAAAAATATAAGGGCTTGTCATATAGAAAGAAAGATGTAAAGCATACTGTCTTTCCTTAAGATGATACATACATGCAAATCTTGTCATTTATTCAAAGATACTATAGAAATTCATGAGCGGATTTGTGATCAGAAGTGATAAGTAAGCAAAGTAACTGGAAAACTGTATTTGTAAATAGTGCTTTCAATATATGATGACGTTTTCAATAAATAAGCCTATAGATGATGATTTTGTATCTGCAACACACATCCAGTATTCTACATTTTAGACATACTCCCATTGTCTTCCCTAAGTTCTTGATCAATATTATTCTACTTTCATGATGTCAATTGCTACTAAAGTAACAAGGTGGGTGTTCTCTTGGTTTCCACATCCAATAAATTTTAGTATTTTGCAACGGTGTCTAAAGTCATGGAATTTGACTTGGATGTGAAGTTTGAGGATACTGTATTCAGGGTATTAATTGGCCTGTAGCAGCCAGGAACTTATTGTGAATACACAGACACACGGGATACTAAGAATTAGGGACTTGATCTCGGGGAAAGATAAAGGTCCAGGCAAGATCTTGAAGCTGAGATAAAGCAATGCAGCAAACATCAATCAACTATCATTACAAGGGAATGGAACTTATCTCTGATGTGTCTGGTTGGCTGCTGTGTGTGTGTGTACGTGTTTGTGTTTATGTGTGTGTGTGTGTGTGTGTGTGTGTGTGTGTGTGTGTGTGTGTGTGTGTGTAGAGAATTTTAGTGTGGCTTCTATATTTACAGTCCATAGAGCATTACTTGCTAAGGAGAAGGTGCCTTTACCAGAGCTCCGATACCACTGTCATCACTTTTTACTGCAAAAAAACCACTTGCTTAATCTCTAATTAAAAAGGGAAAAATAAACTAACATCTTAGATGATTGTTTTGAAAATTAATTGGCAAATTGAAGGCCAAAGGGAGAAATTGGAGATTAATATAATCTTTTTCCTCTCTTCTGATTATTAAACCACCATAGCTGTGATTTTCAGGAATCTCCTGTAATGTACTTACTGCTGAATTATTAATATGTTTAATAATATGAAACATATGATAGAGAAATAGATCAGCCAGCAAGCACAAAGAACTAGTGATAAGATCGAGCTTTTGAGCAGGGTTGCCACATCTTTTAGGAATGCAATTCCTTCATATGAATTTCAAATTTCATGGCTTTCCTTGTGTGATTAAATGGCAAGAAAGTACTGTAGAAACAAAAATTCCTGTTCAGCCAAGAAGAAAGTGCTTATGTTCCCATCCTCATGTGGCAAATTTCCATTCCATAAAGAGTCTTTGTTAGAATGCTTTCATTTAATATACTTTAGCACATCATCCTTCCCTGTTGGAGACAGGAAAAAAGAAATTTGTTTGAATATTATCTCACGTAAGTTAGTGTGTACCGGTATGATTTGTATAATTACAGAAGTTTGTAATAAATATAAGTAGGGATCATGTCACAACTATAAAATATAATTAAAATCACATAAGACTAGAAGTCACAGAATTTTGTGCATGAAAACATACGTTAGATTAGTTGCAGAATTTCTATTTTGAGACAGACTTTATATTAAAGTATAAAGCACTTTACTAAGGGTTGAAACATTTTATTGAAAAATATATATTTCTTAGAGATATTTTGCTTCATATTTTAAGAAGAAAAATCGTCTCAAAGTAATTATTTTTTAAAATTTTTTCCCGTTTCCATGTGATTAACCTCCAAATTAGAAATCCAGATATTTAATTCAAATTAGCCAAAAATATTTATTGAGTGTAAGAACCTTCTGCTCTCTACATTCTTCACACTAACTTTACCAAATATGATGAGTCTGAAATAATCAGTCTCTTTGTGACCTGTGTTGATATTATTTACAATGTGAGCAAAATGTTTAAAAAGTAGTATTTAGTTTAGCTTAATTGCTCTGAAGAGACAACAAATGATATAATCAAAGGCTAAAACTGAGTAGATTTAAAAGTTAGAATTCAGGAAATGTTTTTGACCACACTGGTTACTAACCATTATTAATCTTAACTGGAACATTGAGAATAACCATAAGCCTAAGTGTAAGTAGATTCTAAAATTTATAGCAATACTCTAGTTCACATTCATTCTAATTCTTACCTGGCTTAATATGAAATTTACCTTCAGGGGCTGGGAAGGTGGCTCAGTGGTAGAGCACTTGCCTTGCATGCTCGAGGCCCTGGGTTTGATTCCACAGCACCACATAAGCAAAAAGAAAAAAGCCGGAAGTGGTGCTGTGGCTCAAGTGGTAGAGTGCTAGCCTTGAGCTGAAGAGCTAAGGGACAGCACCCAGGCCCAGAGTTCAGACCCCACGACCGGACCCCCCCTCCCAAAAAAAGAAATTTACCTTCAATTTGACCCTCAGTTTTTCTCTTACACTCTTACCCTAACCATGGCTAGAATCCTAACCATAACCTTGACACTAATGGTATCTCAAATCTAAAATTTATGAAAAATGCTTGTTTGTCTCATCCTAACTGAAATTCCACTTGTAATTCTTGAAATAAATTTCAGGTTTTCCTAAACCCTATAGAATTTCTCACTCTTAACTTTGAACCTATCTTGTTCCATAAGAGGAATCATTATACCCATTGATCTCAAATCCTAATATTATGAAATACATTGTATTTCCATTATCCCAGCTATTCCTGAATTCCTAGAACTTAAAATAAGTTCAGATTTATTTAACATTTAACCCATTCCTTATTTTTTCTTTTTGTTGTGCGTGCAGATTGGTTTCTGGGCCTGGGCCGGATCCCTGAGCACTAGGCAAGGGCAAGATCCCTGAGTTCTTTAGCTCAAGGTGTGCAATTTACCACTTGAGCCCCAGCACCACTTTCATGTTTTTTGGTGGTTAATTGGACATAAGAGTCTCACAGACTTTCTTGCCAGGGCTGGTTTTTAACTGCAGTCCTCAGAAATCAGATTCCTGAGCAGCTCTGATAATAGGTGCAAGCCACCAGTTTAACCAAATTTTTTACTCTTTCCTCAACCCCCTTTAACCAGAAACCTAATCCTAATCACAATCTGAGTTAACACCAAATGGTTAATGTAAGGAAAATTGTCTGGATTCTATTCAATCACACATTTTATTGCTTATGCTTCTTAGTGAAAAACTAAATTTTACCCTAATCCTATCCTTCGCTAACCCTAACAAGAACTAAAACAGCAATTCACAATTTAAACCAAATACTATCTGAATGTTAAAAGCAACACAGACGTTGGTTTTCATTCATTCTAACTTTGATATCATTCATTCCCTTACGACCCAGTCATACCACTTCTAGGCATCTACCCTGAACAACAGGAACCAATATACAAGGACACATGCACCTCCATGTTTATTGCAGCACTGTTCGCAATAGCTAGGATATGGAAACAACCTAGATGCCCCACCACAGATGAATGGATCCAAAAATTGTGGTATCTATACACAATGGAATATTATGCAGCCATTAGAAATGACAAAATAATGGCATTTGCAGGGAAATGGATGGAGCTAGAAGGAATCATGTTGAGCGAGGTAAGCCAAGAACGAAGAGACAAACGGTACATGGTCTCCCTGATAAGTGGATGCTAAATCCATAAGGTTAGGTGATACGACAAAACTAACAGGACTTAAGAAACAAAGAACTCCCGCTCATCTGGTTGAACCACTACTAAATATCCCCATGCTGCTGATCACAAATATGGTATATAACATGTGAACACTGTTATATATTACAGACTGTGGTAGACAATTTACTCCAGGGAAGTTAGAATGAACTTGTGACTTTGAAATTATGTAATCATTTAATCACAATCAAAAAAAAAGAACCTCGGGGAAGGGAGGGAGGGAGGGGATGGTAGGGGGAAAACAATGGAGGGGGTAACAATGTTCAAGAGGAAGTGTACTCATTACCTCACTCATGTAACTATAACCCTCTGTATAGTAGCTTTACAATAAAAAAAAAAAAAAAAAAACACTTTCTGAGCCGGGCACTGGTGGCTCCCGCCTGTCATCCTAGCTACTCATCAGGCTGAGATCTGAAGACCGCCAGCCCGGGCAGGAATGTCCACGAGACTCTCATCTCCAATAAACCACGAGAAAACCGGAGGTGGCGCTGTGGCTCAAGCGGTAGAGCGCTGGCCTCGAGCTGAAGAGCGCAGGGACAGCGCCCAGGCCCAGAGTTCAAGCCCCATGACCGATCAAAAAAAAGGTGTTTTTTTTTTTTTTTTTTTTAATGGACTTGAATGACTTGTGTGTGGACCCCGTTCCCCAAACTCCCCATGCGCGGGAGGTGCTGTGTTCAGGCTGATCCCGAACCCGCTGCAGGCTGGGGCAGAGGCCGGGCCCTGGCAACCCCACACCTCCTTCCAGCCTGGGGGCCGCCAGCCGGGTCCCCCAGGCTTGGTCAGGCTTCTCTCACTGGAGCTGCGAGTCCAGGCACCTATAGGCCAGGAGGGGCCCTGGGAGACCGGGGTCAAGGTCAGGGTGGTCAAGGATGTCTGGGAGGATGGAGAGGATGGAGAGGATGGGGAGGATGGGGAAGACATCCAGATGGACCGGCCCAGAGCCTCGCCCCCTCTGGGCAGGCCCTAGCTCGGTGCTGGCCAATAAGAACACAGGGAGAGCTGCCACGCACTGCATATACAGGCTGCCTGGAACCCATGGAGCTGGAGGCTCACCAAGTGTTCAAGGCCAGCCTGGCTACATTGTAAAACTAAGGGAATGGAACAAGGAAGGTGAGCAAATCCAGTCATTGCATTCCGTGTACACTATGTTAAACAATGAATTACGGGGCTGGGAAATGTGGCTCAGTAGTGGAGAGCTTGCCTCACATGCATGAAGTTCTGGGTACGAGTCCTGCAGTACCACATATACAGAAAAAGCTGGAAGTGGTGCTCTGTTTCAAGTGGCAGAGTGTTAGCAAAAGAAGCCCAGGGACAGAGACAGGCCCTGAGTTCAAGCCCCAGGACTGGCACACACACACAAAAATCACAAGCAGGCATGAGTGGCTCATGCCTGTAATCCTAGATGCTCAGGAGGCTAAGATTTGAGGATTGTGGTTTGAGGATTGTTGGCCTGGGCAGGAAAATCCATGAAATTCTTTTTATGTCCATCATGGGGCTTGAACTCAGGGCCTGGGTGCTGTCCTGAGCTCTTTCACTCAAGCCTGGCACTCTACCACTTAAGCCACCAGGGCCACTTCTGGTTTTCTGGTGGTTTATTAGAGATAAGTGTCACAGACTTTTCTACCTATGGCTGGCTTCAAACCGCAATTCTCAGATCTCAGCCTCCTGAGTAGCTAGGATTACAGGTGTGAGCCACCTATACCCAGCCCCATGAGATTCTAATTTCCAATTAACCACCAAAAATCTGGAAATGGCACTGTGACTCAAGTGGTAGAGCATTACATAATATCTCAGGGACAGCACCCAGGCTCTGAGTTCAAACCCTAGGTCAGGGACCAAAATATTAAAATTTAAAAGTGAAGAAAATTAGAGTTAGATATGTTACTTATTGGGAAATGATGTAGCATATACAAAAGGCCCAGGTCTTAATATTTGGTCTGCACTGAAAAAAAATGTTTATATATATTATATGTGTGTGTGTGTGTTTGTGTGTGTGTGTGTGTGTGTGTGTGTGTATATACCTATACAAACATGCAATTTAAACTGAGCATGAATCTGATACATTCGGCAAAATCCAGACTGGGAAATTTGAAAGGACATAAAAGTGTATTTCTTTAACAAACCAAGAACATTGGGAATGAGCAGAGTATAGACAGGCCTCCAGATGAAGAGACATAAATGGTTGCAGTGTGCAGACTTTCCTGGTTTGCGAAGATTACATGATATAACCCAGGCAGACATCTCATTTTGGGAACTTGCAGAGTAGTTCGCAATGATTATTTGGCAGAAAGAAACTCTTCTGTATTTTTTTTTTTTTGTCAGTCTTGGAGCTTGAACTCTGGGCCTGGGCGCTGTCCCTCAGCTCTTCAGCTCAAGGCGAGTGCTCTACCACTTGAGCCACAGCACCACTTCCGGTTTTCTGGTGGTTTATTGGAGATAAGAGTTTCACAGACTTTCCTGCCCGGGCTGGCTTTGAACTGTGATCCTCAGATCTCAGCCTCCTGAGTAGCTAGGATTACAGGCATGAGCCACCGGCACCGGCTACTCTTCTGTATTTTTACCTCTTCAAGATGCAGATACCATGTAGTGAAGAATGAAAGTATAAATAAATGAAACATTATAAATTATATAATGAAATAATATAAAAAAATAAAAATAAAAAAAAATTAAAATACAATGCATTTTTACACAATACCTTACATCTTTTTCTCATCCAAACCCTATCTCTACTTGGAACACCTTGTTGAATCCTAAACCTACAGATAACTGAATCAAAATGTTAATAGCAAACCTCTATTTCACATTTATCCCAACTCTTGCTAGGTATGTAGGTCTAAATTTTACTTGCATTTTGAACCTAAAGTTTTTAAAGTGTTTTCCTATTTCCTGTCAGGTTTTATTTTACATTTTTTAAAATTTTAGTTATTGTAAAAGAGGCTGACAGAGGGATTATGGTTATATGTGTAAAGTAATGAGTACACTTCTTGTTGAACATTGTTACTCTCTTCTTTGTTGTTCTCCCACTATAACTTCCCTCTCCCACCTCTCTCACTCCTCTTTCTCAATGGTGTAAAGTTCATTTTCAATATAGTATGTTGAGTATCATTGTTGCAATGGGTCATCTTGTGTTGAACCTAGATTTTCTTTTTCCCTAACCCTAATTCTAATTCTGTCTGGTATCCTAACCCTAACCATAATAATAACAATAGCCCAATTCAGAAGATAAGAAAAAATATTAAAGTTTTTATTCATTCTGTTGATTCACTGTACATATGGAATTAAGTTGCAGTTCACCTTAAATCTTCCAAATTAGATTATATGTGCATATTTAAAGATGTAATTTTATGTGAAAAACAGAAATCTTTGGAGGAAGGAGTAATGAAAAGGAAATAGAGGGAGTATAATCAAATGCTTTAAATATATTTTGGAAAGAGCATAAGGAAACTGCCACTTCTGATAATTAATAACCATTAACAAAATAACTAAAAATTAATAAGTAAATAACACACTGCCATCTAGTGTTCTTTAAGAGAGCCATAATATGTCTTGTGAATAAAATACTTGTGTGAAATAAACTTTGTTCATGCATAATTCATATTGGCATTGGCCAATTATTTAACTTAATCAATAAAAATATATCAAATAAAATTCCATGATAAAAATATAAATCAGTTAGTAATTGTTTGAGAGAAAGTAGTCATGTGCTCCTGAGAAAAACCTGTATTCTTATGCTGCTGGGTGAAATATTTGGTAGATGTCTCTTAAATCTAGTTGATCTATGCAGCTGTTTAGATCTGCGGTTTCTCTGTTGAGTTTTTGCCGAGTTGATCTATCTAGTGGGGAGAGTGGTGTGTTAAAATCCCCAACAATTAATGTCTTTGGATCTATGTGGGATTTGAAGGAAAGTAGTGTTTCTTGGATAAATTTGGGTGCTCCATTGTTTGGCGAATAGATATTTAGAATTGTAATATCCTCCTGAAGGAGAGATGCCTTAATTAGTATGTAGCGTTATCGCTTCTCACCAATTTTAATCTGAAGCCTATTTTATCTGATATTAGGATTGCAACTCCCGTCTGTTTTGGGGGGCCGTTTGCTTGGTAGATTTTGCTCCAGCCTTTAACATTGAAAATGTGTTTGTTTTTATGGGCAAGTTGTGACTCCTGAAGGCAGCAGAGAGAAGGATTTTGTTTTTAAATCCAACTAGACAGTCTATGATGCTTAATTGGAGAGTTAAGTCCGTTAATGTTAAGAGATAGGACTGAGAGGTATTTGGGAGTTCCTGCCATTTTATCCACCTTCTTGGGGGCTGCAAAAAATGGGTTCTTCCTATGGTTCTTGGATTCTCAGTTTGGGTGCAGTTTCTTGGCCTTTATTGTGGTCTTGTTGGTTTTCTATGTGTAGGACGTCTTTAAGAATCTTTAGTAGGGCTGGTTTGGTGTAGATGTATTGTTTCAATTTTTCTTTGCTATGGAAGGTTTTTATTTGGCCTTCAGTTATGAAGGAGAGTTTAGCTGGGTACAGTATTCTTGGTTGATAGTTGTTTGTTTTTACGGCTTGGCATACATCATTCCAGGCTCTTCTTGCTCTGATTGTCTCTGCTGAAAAATCTGAGGTGATTCTAATTGGTTTCCCTTTATAGGTGATTACCCTTTTCTCCTTGACAGCTTTAAGGATCTTTTCCATGGTCTGAGTTGATCCTGTGTGGATTATAATGTGACGGTGGGATGTCCTATTCTGATCTGGTCAATTTGGAGTTCTAAAAGCTTCTTGAATCTGAATAGACCTATCTTTTTGCATGTTTGGGACGTTTTCTGCTAGGATCCTGTTAAACAAATTTCCTAGACCGTTACCTTCTGGTTCTAGGTGCACCTCTACACACATTATCCTTAGATTAGGCCTTCTGATGGTGTCTTCCAAGTGGTGGATAGATCTATCGTATTTCTTGGACTTGTATTGGATGCTTGTATGTTCTTTCTCTATAATATCTAGGCTGTCTTCAATCCCCCAGATTTGATCTTCTGCATGGTCTAACCTGCTGTCAAGACTTTCCTCTTTGTTTCTTACTTCTTTTCCTTCTATTTGGTCAGCTAAGAAAAGGCCAGGACCATATGGTTTTACAGCAGAATTCTTCAAGGCCATCAAAGCAGAACTCACACCAATACTCCTAAAATCTTCAATGAAATTGAAAGAGAAAGTTCACTACTGAACACATTCTATGAAACCATCAAAACCCTCATCCCAAAACCAGGCCCAGACTCATCAAAGAAAGAGAACTATAGACCCATTTCTTTGGTAAACATTGATGCAAATTTTCTCAACAAAATTTTGGCCAATCGACTTCAACAATTGATCCAAAAAATCATACACCAAGATCAAACATGATTCATTTCAGTGATGCAAAGCTGGGTCAATATATGCAAATCAATTAATATTATTCATCATATCAACAGGAGCAAGGATAAGAACCACATGGATATCTCAATAGATGCAGAAAAAGCATTCGACAAGATCCAACACCCCTTTATGATGAAGGTTTTGGAAAAATTAGGAATCCATGGAACATTCCTCAATACAATAAAGGCTGTATATGACAAACCTACAGCCAGCATTATACTCAATGGTGAAAAACTAAAGCCATTTCCTCTTAATTCAGGAACAATACAAGGATGTCCACTCTCTCCACTTCTCTTCAATCTAGTAATAGAATGCCTAGCTACAGCAATAAGACAAGAAGCAAACATAAAGGGGATCCAAATAGGGAAAAAAATAAAACTCTCCCTTTTTGCAGATGACATGATCTTATATTTAAATAATCCCATAGACTCCACTCCCAAATTACTCACGGTAATTCAAAACTTTGGCAAAGTAGCAGGGTATAAAATTGACCCTCAAAAATTGATGGCTTTTCTGTATGCCAAAAATGAGAAAAGTGTGGCTGAAATTAGGAAAGTACCTCCATTTGTAATAGCCCCTCAAAAAATAAAATACCTAGGAATCGACTTAACCACAGAAGTGAAGGACTTCTATGATGAAAACTTTAAAAACTTGAAAAAGGCAAACAAAACAGAACTTAGAAAATGGCAAAACCTCCCATGCTCCTGGATTGGAAAGATAAACATCGTGAAAATGGTAATACTTCCTAAGGCTATCTACAAATTCAATGCAATACCTATCAAAATTCCAACTTCATTCTTCAAGGAAATAGAAGAGGCAATCCAAAAATTCATATGGAACAATAAAAGACCCTGAGTAGAAAATGCTCCTCAACGGAAAGAACACTGCTGGTGGAATATCAGTACCAAATTTCAAACTCTACTATAAGGCCATAGTAATCAATACAGCTTGGTATTGGCATAAGAACAGACCTCACGACCAATGGAATAGAATTGAAAACCGAGAAATGAACCTACAGACCTATAGCCAACTAATCTTTGATAAGGGAGCTAAAATAAGAGAATGGAAGAAAGATAGCCTCTTCAGTAAATGGTGCTGGAAAAATTGGTTAACTACGTGTAGAAAACGAAAGCTAGATCCTTATATATCACCCTGCTCCAGAATCAACTCCAAATGGATCAAAGACCTCGGAGTCAAAGCAGACATTCTGAAAACATTAAAGGTTGGAATAGGAGAAACCCTTGGTCTCTTTGGCACAGGCCGAAATTTTCTTAATAGAGACCCGGAAACATAACAAATCAAAGAAAGGTTGGACAAATAGGATTGCATGAAGTTGCAGAGCTTCTGCATGGCAAAGGACATAGCTAGCAAGATGAACAGAAAACCCATAGATTGGGAGATGATCTTCACTAGCCATACAACGGACAAGGGTCTCATATCTAAAATATACTTGGAACTCAAGAAGTTAAATTCCTCAACAACAAATCCTCAAAGAAACAACTGCCCAATAAATAAGTGGGCTAAAGACTTGAAGAGAAACTTCTCTGTAGAAGAAAGAAGGATAGCCAATAAACACATGAAGAAATGCTCAACGTCCCTAGCCATAAAAGAAATGCAAATCAAAACAACATTAAGATACCACTTCACCCCAGTTAGAATGGCTATAATCAAGAACTCTAACAACAACAGAAGCTGGAGGGGATATGGACAGAAGGCAACCTTACTTCATTGTTAGTGGGAGAGTAAACTTGTTCAACCACTTTGAAAAGCAGTATGGAGGTTCCTGAAAAGATTTCACATAGAACTTCCCTATGACCCCGCAATCCCACTTTTGGGCATTTACCCAAATGTTTACAAACAAGACCACACTAAAGCTACCAGCACAACCATGTTTATTGCAGTATTATTTACCATAGCTAAGATATGGAACCAACCCAGATGCCCCTCAGTAGATGAATGGATCAAGAAAATGTGGTATATATACACAATGGAATTCTATGCCTCCATCAGAAAGAATGACACTTCCCCATTTGTTAGGAAATGGAAAGGCTTGGAAAAAATTATATTACGTGAAGTAAGCCAAACCCAAAGAAACATAGGTCTCATGGTTTCCCTTATTTGCAATATCTAGTATATGTATGAGTAAAGCAGAAAAGGTCCGATAATGTGATGTTAGGAAAATGAACCCTTAGATATGTATTTAAATGTTTTTTCTTTCATGCATTTGTTTCTAACGTGTTTGTAAGATTATTTCTTTGTTGCTTTGTATGTCCCTCCCCCACAGTATAACCCCTGCTTTCAGTATATTTGATGTCGGTATAATTTGTGGAGGAGATGGGGAAAAACAATTCGTTTAAGGATACAGGTGGACCCGTTGCAACTATGAGAAGTACAAGTTGTCATGTCGAAAACGAACTCTACAACTTTAGTGCAGGGGCGGGGGATTGGTTGGGGGGGAAGGCTGTGAAGGGATGTGAAGGGTAAACAAAGGAGGAGGCTTTAATGCTTGATAAGAAATGTACTCATTATCTTGCCCATGTATTTGTAACCCCTCTGTAGATTACGTTCACAAAAAATAAAAATTAAAATTAAAAAAAAGAAAAAGTAGTCATGACTTTTAATAAACTAAATTTCTAGTTCCCTACAAAGCAATGATTTAGGTTCACTAATCTAGTATTTCTAGTAAGTGTAGAGAACATGATTGGCATAAAAATCAGCTAAATGTACATCTTCTTTCTTGAATGGGTGATGTTTGAAACATTTTCTTTTATTCAAATGAATGCTTATATTTACTTTTCAAAATAAATGCAATTTTATCTCCTTTTATCTCCCTGCAATTAAATGTATTACTATATTCAGGTACTTAAAAGCTAAATTTTCTATGTTTGTTATGTAACCCTACATATTCAGAATGACATGGTTTTTCTATTCATAAATGTCTAACCTCTGGAATTTTTGCATCAGTAACATAAATTATCTAATAAAGTTGTTGTGAAGGCTCCAGTAAACAGTGTAGTCAAAAATATTTCCTGAATTGTAAATTTTAAATCTAATCCTTTTTTGGTTTTGATTATGTCATTCATTGTCTCTTCAAAGCAATTAAACTAAAATAAATACTACTTTTTAAACCTTTAACTCACATTGTAAATAATATTAACATACTTCACACAGAGTCTAATTATTTCAAACTCATCATATTTGATGATCTTCATGTGAAGATTATGGAGAGTAGAAGGTCCTTATACTCAATAATATTTTTGTTTAAATTAAATCAAATCATTTATCTGGATTTCTAATTTGGAGATTAATCACATGGAAACAGGAAAATAATAAGAAAAATGATTACTTTGGGAGCATTTTCTTCTTAAAATTATGCAGCAAAAATATCTTAAATATATATTAAATATATTATATGTGTTAAATATATTAAAATATATTTTTAATAAGATGTTTCAATCCTTAGGTAAAGTGCATTATTCTTTAATATAAAGTTTATCTCAAAATAGAAATTCGGCAACTAATCTAATATACGTTTTCATGAACAAAATGCTGTGACTTCTAGTTTTGTTATATAATTTTAATTATATTTTTAGTTGTGACATGATTCCTATTTACACTTAATACTAACTTCTGTAAGCATACAAATCATGCCTGTACACACTAACTTATGTAAGATAATATTCAAAAAAAATCATCTTTTTCCTGTCTCCAAAAGGGAAGGGTGAAGGGCTGAAATATATTAAATAAAAGCATTCTAAAAGAGATTCTTTATGAAATGGAAATTTGTAACGTGAGGATGGGATCATGAGCTCGTTCTACTTGGCTAACAGGAATTCTCATTTCTACAGTAATTTCTAACCAATTAGTCACACACGGTAATCCACAAAATTTGAAGTTCATATGAAGGAATTACATTCCTAAAAGATGTGACAACCCTGCTCAAAAGTTCAGTCTCATCACTAGTTCTTTGTATTTGCTGGCTGATCTAATTCTCTATCATATATTTCATGTTATTAAGCATATTAGTAATTCAGCTGTAAGTACATAGTAGGAGACTCCTGAAATCACAGTTATTGCTGGGTAATATGCAAGAGAGAGGAAAAAGATTATATTAATCTCCAATTCCTCCCTTTGGCCTTCAATATACCAATTAATTCTCAAAGCAATCATTTAAGATGTTAGTTTATTTTTCTCTTTTTAAGTACAGATTAAGCAAGTGTTTTTCTCAGTAAAAAGGGATGAATGGTATCAGAGCTCTGATATGAGCACCTTCTCTTTAACAAGTAATGCTCTATGGGCTATAAATATGGAAGCCACACTAAAATTTACTCTCTACACACACAGACACAGACACAGACACACACAGACACACCACACACAAACACACACACACCCAGCTGCCACCAAGACACATCAGAGATCAGTTCAGTTCCTTTGTAAAGATAGTTGATTGATGTTTGTTCCATTGGTTTTTCTTTTCTTGAAGATCTTGCCTGGACCTAAACGTTTCTCTGAAATCAAGTCCTTTGCTCTTAGTATACTGTTTCTATATATTCATAGTTTGTTCCTGGCTGCTTCAGGCCAATTAACAGTATCCTGAATACAGTACCTTCAATCTTGACATTCAAGTCAAACTCCATGAATTCATCCTACTATTCCAAAATACTAAAATTTATTGGGTCTACAAACCAAAATATACCCACCTTGTTATATTATTAAGAATTGACATCATGAAAGTAGAAGAATATTGATCAGGAAATGAGGTAAGAGAACAGGAGTATGAGGGAAAACGTAGAACACTGGATGTGTTTTAGAGATACAGAATCATCTTCTGTAGACTCATTTATTGTAAACTTGTGATCTTATAGTGAAGTTTCAATCTACATATACAGTTTTCCAGTTGCTTTGCTTACTTGTCACTTCTGATCACAAATTCTCTTATGAATTGCTATAGTATCTTCGAATGCAAATATTTATCATCTTAAGGAAAGACAGTCTGTTTCTACATGTGTCTTTCTATGTGAAAAATTATTATTTTTTGTTTCTCTACTGAAAAAATGTATTCCTGGAAACAGGATATTGACAACAAATCTGGTGGTAATTTTCACTTTTTAAGTTTGAAATGTAATATAAACTTTGTTGTGACTAGTCATTTTTTAAAAAATCAGTGATATTCGTGAACACTAAGATTTTTGGTGCCTTTAAGTAAATTGAGACTTGAGGTGGTATGGTAGTTCTTGTTTCTAATTGACTCAACAATTAGATGATTCATGTATAAACATGTGCATTGCACTGTTTTATTTTTATTTTTTATTTTTAAGTTTAATTTTTATTTTTTGTGAACATACTGTACAGAGGGGTTACAATTACATGGGCAAGATAATGAGTATATTTCTTATCAAGCATTGCAACCTACTCCTTTGTTTACCCTTCACATCCCTTCCCAGACTCCCCCCTCGTCCCCCACCCAATTCTCTCCCTACCTCCCGCACCAAAGTTGTAAAGTTTGTTTTCGACATGACAACTTGTACTTCTCATTGTTGCAACGGGTCCACCTGTATCCTTAAACGACTTGTTTTTCCCCATCTCTTCCACAAATTTTATTTTTATTTTTATATATAAAATAGTCCCCAAGGATTTATTTTAAAGTGATAAGGGGGGGCTAGTATTCATGTTCCATACTTTATATTTATTTCAGTAAAAGTACTGGAAATACATGATGTTTAATGGAGCAATATAAAAGGTGAGAACATATTTCTAAAGAGAATGATTGATTAAAACAGAAAAGGATAAAATTGTCAGGGTTTTTGCTTGAGACTGCATAAATTTCATATCAATGTAGCTTAAGACGAGACTCAGAGTAAAATTCATATTAGTATTACTTTTCTGCTTGATTCAAACCTATACTAGTTATTGCAATAAGGGAAATGGTATTTCACAATAAAAAATCTATAAGGAAAAAATATTACTGAGATTTATATCACATCAAAAGCAGTATAGTTATTTTAAGGAATTGGTCATTCAAAGCCCTAGATACTTAATGGATGAAGAATAGAATTGAAAATAGCAGAGAAAAACAATTCAACATGCAGATATTATGATTTTATATTAATATGAAAGACATGGAGCTTTTGCCTTTCTGAAGAAGATAGTTTAGCCAGTAATATCAATGTAAGGCATCAGTTGTAATGAGTCTAAAGTCTTTTCCTCCAAGATATCCAAGAGTACTATATTCATCCTCTGAAGAGTAAAGACGTAATTATATTAATTAGCTTTGCTTAATATTAATTTACTTGTAGTAAATAGGTTAAAGTGTCTGCTATCTTTCTTTCCATGTAATAACATGCATTTAATATTATTACTGTCTCTTCATACAAGCCTGAAATCACTATATCAAATTAACATAAACAAAAAACAAAAATAACCTGATACCACTATCACAAATCCTAAATTATGTGGAAAAAATCAACAATGAATAAAATAAATCTGAGGACGAGGAAAATCAATGGCACAATAACAACAGAAAATTACCTTAGCTCTCTCTAATGAAACAGATCTTTAGAGTCCTACAGGGTACTCCACTTCTAGAGGGTCACACCAAGTCAACTATAATTACTTATAGATATACAATTCAAAAGAAGATTTTATATGTCTTCCAAGCAAACAGAAATCTTTGAAAAGGTGCCCAGCCAGGCAGGTGCCTGCTGTGAAGGTGGTGGCCAACATATTCAAAATACAGCTGCAGTGTGGAAATAAAAGGTCCACATGGGAAAAAAGGAGGAACAGAAGTGTACAACGGAGACAGCCAAATCCATACTCAGAGACAATTGAAGATATCACTGTACAACCCGAACTGTAACTGGAACCACAAGTATTAACATCACAACATCTTCCCACAATTGATTTCAACTCCTACACTTAATGGTCTAAACAAAAACCTAATTCCAGAAAAACAAATCAAAACAGAAGATCAAACCAACACCTAGCAATTCAACCAAGAACATAAAGAGTCACCTATTAAGATCATAGATGCCCAAAAGAAATCCCCCAAGTGAACAAAACTAATCAGAAAAATACAAGAAAAAGATGTCAAAGTATAATTCACACAGTAAATAACCACACATTAGAACAGACAATTAAGGACGTAAAAGACAGTTTTCAAAATTCATTACAAATACTGCAGAAAAATGTGATTAATGAAAAGATACAAAACCTCTACAAGGAAATTTGTGAACAAGATAAGACCAACTATAGATTAGCAAAATAACTCATGGAGACTACAAACAGAAATAAATTCTGAAAATGCAAGGGAATCCAAGGAAAAAATGGATGCCTAGTTAAAAGATATAAGAGAAGACACAGCTATAAAAACAACCCTTCCAACCGCGCTCCCCCCAGCCCAAAGAAAAGATGTAAGGAAAGTCCATACCAGACCTAAAACAAAGCTTTAATATAGAGATAGAAGCCATAAAAAATGACCAATTAGAAGACAGGAAAATAAAAAACAAAGTAGAATATCTCCACAGCAAATAGATGACATAGAAGATAATCTCAGGGGTCAAAGACCAAATAGGTCTAATAGGAAAGAGGAAGTAATAATTTAGAACAAATCCAAAGAATAAGAAATGATCTTGCCAGAACTTCAAGACTGAGAAGATCAAATTTAGGGAAGATTGGTATCAAGAAGAACAGGACACTAAATTGATGGGAAACATATTACAGAATTCTAGCAAAGGACATTGCAAACATCCAAAGAGATAGATTCATTCAGGGAAGAGAAGCCTTTAGAACACCAAGCAGAGAATTCTAGAAAAGAACAACCCACCACCACATCATAATCCATTAGAGGATCATTAGAAATCAAGGAAAGGATTCTTTTTTTTTTTTTTTAAATTTTATTTTATTTTATTTGAGAACATACTGTACAGAGGGGTTACAATTACATGGGCAGGATAATGCATACATTTCTTACCAAGCATTGCAGCCTCCTCCTTTGTTTACCCTTCACCTCCCTTCCCAGCCTCCCCCCTCCCTCCCACCCAATCATACCCCCCCACCCCCCCCACCGACATTGTAAAGCTGGTTTTGACATGACATTTTGTACTTCTCATTGTTGCAACAGGTCCACCTGAATCCTTAAACGACTTGTTTGTCCCCATCTCCTCCACATGTTATACTGACATCAAATATAGTGAAAGCGGGGGTTACACTGTGGAGGAGGGACATACAAAGCAACAAAGAAATAATCTTATAAATGCGTTAGAAACACATGCATGAAAGAAACAAAAACATTAAAATACATATTTGAGGGTTCGTTTTCCTAACATCACATTATCTGACTTTTTCCGCTTGACTCATACCTATACTAGATATTGCAAATAAGGGAAACCATGGGACCTATGTTTCTTTGGGCCTGGCTTACTTCACTTAATATAATTTTTTCCAAGCCAAGGAAAGGATTCTTAAAGCTGCCAAAGAGAAAAGATTGTTTATTTATAAAGGATATGCACTCAGAATAACTACAGATTTCTTAGCTGATATGGTAAAAAAAGAAGAGGCCAGCATGATATATAACAAACATTAAGGGCAAACAACTATGAACCATGAATATGGTCCCAAGCCAAATATTCCTTTACAATTAAAGGATATATAAAAATATTTCATGACAAAGAAAACTAGAAACAATGTATCTCCACCAAATCAGCAGGATGGAAGTTAATCAAAGATATCCTCCACAGAAAAGATCAAGAAGAACAGGACGTGGTTATATGACATGCTTCCTACCAGAGAACAAGTTAAATATATTGAGTAGATGATTCACAGCTCCTAAGAGCTCCTAAGAGGACTCACCCAAACAGATAAAATTAGAGAAAAAAAAATGAGACCACACATAAATTAGCAAAATTGAGACTGTTATATGAGAGTACTTGAAAACCATATACCAATCAACTGGAGAATCCTGGAGAAATTTATGCTTTCCTGTACTCTAACTGAACCAAGAAGTGATACATAAGAAGTAATGAAAATGAAATTTCAATAAACAATTTCTCATAACAGAAAAATGTAGGACTCAATGGATTTACCATGAAATTAAGGCTTGCAAAGAACTTACAATACTCAGATATATATCTTCTTTGGAATAGAAAGGGAAATGGAATTATCAAACATATTCTATGAAGCTGGAATTAGACTCTTCCCCAAATCAGATAAGGACTCATCAAAGAAAGAGAACTATGAACCCAACTCTTTGATAAACATTGATAGAGAACTTCTCAATAAAATTCTCACCAACCAATTTCACAACTAACAAAAAAATTGTATGCTATGATCAAACAGTATTCATCCTAGGATACAAATGGATTCAATATACTTGTCAATAAACATAACAGACACCATCAGCAGAAGCAGGGAAAAGAACCACATGACCGTCTATATTGATGTAGAAATAGCTTTTAAAATTATCCAATACCCCTTTATGATTAAAAGGTCTGAGAAGCTAGGAACACATGGAATTTTCCTCAGTATAATAGAGTATGTATATGACTAAGAGATAATAAGCACGCACCTAACAGTGGAGGCATGAAGACATTAAAATCAAGAATGAGAAAAAGATGTCCACTCTCTCTACTACTGTTCAATATAGTACTGGATTTTCTAGCAAGGGCAATAGGCAAGAGCAAAACAAAAAGAGGATACAAATAGGGAAGAAGTAAACTTATCCCTTTTCACAGATGAAATGATCCTGTATTTAAAGGACCCTATAGATTCTCAGTCAAGTTAGTAAAGGTGATGCTAACCTTCAGCAATGAAGCAGGGTATAAAACCCACAAGAATCAGTAGTTTTTCTGTGTTGCCAACAATTAGAAGATCCAGGCTGAAATCCAAAAAACAACCACATATGTATTAGCCTCAAAATCAAATCAAATTTAAGCAAAACAAAACAACAACAAAACTAGGAATTAATTAATTTAACTAAAAATGTGAAGGACCTCTACTGTGAAAACTTTAAAAATCTAAAAACGAAAAATTGAGGGAGATTCAAGGAAATGGAAAATATTTCAATGCTCCTGGTTGGAAGAATTAACATTGTGAAAATTGCAATACTGCCCCCAAACAATTGGCAATGCAATACCCATCAAAATCCCAACAATATTCTTCAATGCAGTAGAGAAAGTAATCCAAATTTAATATGGAATTGCAAAATTTCATTTGATACAGAAGGCTTAGAAATGAACTCATGGGCATATAGTCATGTTACACACACACACAATGGAACTCTATTCACCCATCAGAAAGGATGACTTTTCACCAGTCTTAAGGACAATGAAAGGCTTGGGAAAATTATAATAAGAAAAAGGAATGCACTCTCAGAGCAATATAGGTTTCATAGATTCATTCATTTATGGTAGCTCAAAAGTGCCTATATATCTACAAGTAAACAAGATAGATTCTACCTCGTCCCAGTTAAATGGCCATTATCAAGAAAATTAACAATAGCAAATGCTGACGTAGATGTAGCCAAATGGGAACTCTATTACATTGTTGGTGGGAAATTGCACATGTTCAACCACTCTGGAATGCAGTATGCAGATTCCTCAATATTCTAAACATAGATCTCCCTTAAGACCCAGTAATTACCCACATGGACAGTAATCCAATAAATAAAAAACTAACTCACATTAAATATACCAGCAAAACCATGTTCAGTGCCCAGAACCAGAGTTCAAGGACTGGAAAAAAAGTTACCACTGCTGGTATTTGTTTCCACAAATATGAACCTTTTGACAAAAGATACCTAATCATTCTATTTTCAGCAGCTAGGACAAGTGGACCCATTGCAACAATGAGATATACAAGATGTTAAGTAGAAAAACAAAATTTACAAATTTGGCTCCGGGTGGGGGGGAGGGTCAGGAGGGGGAGATGGGAAGGGATAGTAAGGGGAAACAAAGGAGGAGGTAACAATGCTTAATAAGAAATGTACTCATTACCTTACCTATGTAATTGTAACCCCTCTGTATGGTATTTTCCCACAAATCACCTTAAAACATACTAAGGATATTTGTAAAGTATATAATGAAGGAAGAATTTTCATCCTTTACAAAAATCTATGCTAAACTATTGATACTTTACTTTTCCTTAAACAAGTTTTATTTAGTTTAATATTTGCCACGCCAAGGTTCTCTATATTGTACTGGAAATTTAATTTTTCATGTATGTATTTGTATGTATATGTATATTTACCTGTATCTGTATATGTATCTATCTATGTATGTTCCAATATGGATCATCAGACTTGAAACTTTGCTTTGTTTTGCTGTTCAGCAATTAACCTAGTCGGCTCATTCTGTAACAATATCTGTGCTCATTCTCATCATTCCTTTATTTCACACACCATCAGCCTTCTAAAATCAGCTTCATTTCCTGGAGAAGATTACCAATCAGTCCAACCAATATTCACCCAGAGGGTTTTAATAAAGCAAGCCTTAAGGAAGGAAATTAACGTGAAGTGACAATTAGAGAATTTCTACAGAGACCTGACATCTTTCACATTTCTGCCTTCTTCCTCATATTTAAGAAAGCATTGACTAACATTATGAATATACTTCATTTATAACTTGGGCTCAGTGTTTTTTTTCCAACCTGAAGCCTTCTTTTCCATGATTTTTGACATAAACGTTTGGGAGATTTTTTTGATTGTGATGGGTTTCCATCCAAAACAAAGCCATGTATATCAAGAAAGCCAATGTTTTCAACTCAGAGTACTAAAAAAAAAAAAAAAAGAGGGAGAAAATTAAGGTTAGCTATATATGTTAAGCACAGTTATAGGTAATATCAAGATATTTTGAAATTGTATACTTTTACTGAATAAAGTGGCTCAAAGCTATAATATTATCTACTTGGAAAACAGAGATTAGAGAATTCCAGTTCCAGGCAAGCCCAGACACAAAAAGAAGTTTCAGAAACTCTAACCATTTGCTGGGTGCAGTGTTTTATGCTTGTGTTAGGAGGACTACAGTTCAAGAAGGCCAAGGCATAGTGATACTACCTCAAAATAAACAATCCAATTATAATCTGCAAGGTTGGTAGTAATAGATATGCTTTTTCACGAGTACAGGGTTTTGGGTTCAATCCTACAGTACTGCTAGGAATTTAGTGTGTGCCAGGGTAAGAATTTGGCATGTCTAAGGTCAAGACTTCATACTCATTTTACAAGCTCTAAAGAAACCTGTACCTCTTTTGCTATTTTTTAAAAGTATAACCATAATTTCCATGTCCAAAACAATTTCCTATGAGATTTTCTTCTATCCATTAAGTAATACATTATGTGTTGGTTACTGTCCCACTGAAATTATGCTAGAGAACAAAACCCATTGTCTTAGAAAGTGACTGCATATGGAAACAGAATCTCAAATGTAGCAAGTAAGTTGAAGACTCCTACAAGAGAAGCAAAAGTGTTGGGTCTTCGTCTGTCCTGCAGAAGACGGACGGGTTGAGAGGAAAGGTAAGTGCACGGCTCACCCATTCCCCAGCCTCCCTTAGCCTAGGAGACAGACAGAGCAGGGAGTCAAATCAAGCAGGAATTTGTTTATTACCACATAGCAAGCAAAAAAAAACAATGCAGCATGAAAAGGGAAGAAAAGGAACCAACCCATCATTGTAGAGTTCACCCTATCATGCGTGGTGCTATTGATGATTTCTCCATTGCCATTGCTGATCAATGCCCAGGTTACCTGTTGAGGTTGATGTGGATTCCGTAGGGCCATTGCTGGGACTGGGAGTGTCAGGACAGGCAACAGCTGCAGTATCACCATCTGCAATTGTTAGCTAACATAAGAGTTTCTCCAGGGCTGGTTGCCATTGGGGATGGTTAGTAGTTATCTTTTTAGTTTTCCCTGTTTTAAACACAAGCCATGGCCACCAGAGCCGTATTCTTTCCTTGTTGTTTAGTTTATCCTTGAGCATCCTCGTGTATAGAGATAATGGGTAAAAACTTAAGGTTCCTGGCCGGGATCCAAATGGGGGCTGTGTCCTTTATGGGAAAAATGCATTCAAATCCCTTGCCCATGGTAACTAGTGGGTCAGGTCCGCTTCATTGTTGTTTCAGAGTGTCCTTCTACCTGACTTTCACTTGGGGCTTAGGGGTTAATTGTCCACAGTGCTTCTGAAATCTGGATTCAGTTGCATCTTTAAAAAATTTAAAAATGTTAATGGCAAATAAAGCTATCTGTAACTGTATATGGGTGATAACTCCCCCTTTTTGTTTTAATAATTGTTCCTTAAGATATTGGTGCTTTCTTTCTATAATTGCTTGGTCTGGGTGATTATAGGGAATTCCTGCAGTATGATTAATATGCCATCTGTAAAAAAACTGACATTGCTATACAAACAAAACAGGGTTCATTTTCGGTTTAAATTTGTGGTAATAGACCCAAGGTGGCAAAGCATTGAAGAAAATGTGTTTGTGAATGTTTAGTTTTTTTCTCCTCTATGTGCTGTGGCCCAACATGTTCATGAATAGGTATTTATAGAAACAAAAATATATTTAAGCTTACAAAAGCCTGGGAAATGAGTAACATCAGTTTGCCAGAGGATGTTGGGGTTGAGGCCTCTGGGATTTAACCCTGGTGGTTGTAAAGGGAGTACTTTTAAGAAGGGCTGGTATGTTTTGCAGGTATGTCCTATCCCTTTGAGGTCCTTTACAGGAAACTGAGGGAATTTATGTTGAAAACCTCTCCAATTGATGTGGATTAAATCATGTAAATGGGTTGCGCCTTGTAATGTTAATATTTGTGGGCCAGTACCTGACTGGTCCGCCCAATTATTGCCCATGGATAAAAATCCAGGAAGTTTTGAATGCCCTCTAAATGTTGAATATGAATAGGGTCTCCCCATCCTTCTAATAGGCCCTTAAAGGTAACCATAAGGGGGAAAATAGGGTTTCCATCCAGCTTAATATGTTCCTGCGGAATATGAGGGAGCAAGTTAATTACATATAGGCCATCAGAATAGAAATTAAAGGGTTTTTGAATATCCTGAAGGGCCATTATTACAGTGAACATTTCTTCATATTGTGCTAACCCTTGACAAGGTTGAAATCTTTGTTGGCTGGGGGTCTTTTATTGCTCATCAAAGGCTGCATAGGCAGAGCCTGCTTTACCTCCGTCAGTAAAAACATGAAGGGTGCCAGGAATAGGTGTAGGAGAAAATAGAGAAGGCATTTTGAGGGGAACTCACCATAACATGATGGTCCATTTGGATGGCCTGTAATGGCAGTCAATATGGCTTAGAAAGCCCTCTAGGGAGAGAGCAAGATGAGCATTAGCTCGAGTGAGCCCTCAACGTCTGTCATCCGAAAAAGAAAAACAATGGAGTGAGGGTCAAGGCCATATTTCCTTTGGGCTTGGGTCCTTCCCTTGATGATAGCATCGGTAATTTGTTCTGCCTGAGAGTATAACCGAAGTGTGCCCCCTAGGGGAGTTTGAACCCACTCTAATGGCTCCCCCCTTTGAGTTAAAACTGCAGAAATCAATGTGTCGCCCACAAGCAACCAGAGGGAAATGGGCTCAAGAATAGAATACCTCTTCAAGGAAACTTCATCCATGTATTTTTGAAACTGTAAAAATATTGACCGATAGCTGCTTGTAATTGTAATAACTTCTTGGGGCGTCATGTCTTTTAGTAAGGCAAATAAGGGCACAAGACAATCTTTAGTGATGGGAACCCATGGCAACAGCTAATTGATTTCCCCTAAAAGACTTTGAAGTTGGGTTAGGGTCAGAGAGGCTGGAATATCCAGCAAAGATTTATGGGGGCAGACTTAAGACAAGATAAGGTGGGATCCGAACAGCTTAAAAGAAGGTACTTTTGAATTTTATTGAGGGCTATAGTAAAACCTCCCTTTTTTAATATGACAAGAGCCTGGGCCACAAGGCCTTCCAGGTGGCCCGGGTCTTGGTGCCCCAGAATTATATCATCCATGTAGGCATAGGCAAGGGAGGTATCTGAATCCAGCACAGTTCCTAAAAGTGTGGCCAAGTATTGTTGGAAAAAGGGCGGGCTATTGTCCGTTCCCTGTTGCAACACCATCCATTTGAACCTCCAATCAGGCTGGGAAAAATTAAGAGAAGGGATGAAGAAGGCAAACTTCTCACAGTCCTCCAGATGCAGTGGGATAGAGAAAAAAACAATCTTTAACATCAATCACAACCAAGGCATATTCTGAAGGTATAGTGGGAATCCATGGCATAGCCTTTAGGAGCATTCCTACTAGGTCCATCTTTTCATTTACCTTACATAGATCTTGGAGCATATGCCAGGCCCTGGATGCTTTTTGGATAACAAATACGGGTGTTCCAAGGACTCATAGAAGGGTGTATGTGCCCAAGGTTTATCCACCAAAAGGTGGAGGGCCACAAGTTTAGGTTTTGTCAATGGCCACTGCTCTACCCAAATAGGGATTCCCGGCTTCCACCTGATGGGAGGTATTTGGGGGCAGTGGCCTTTAGGATTGGGGGTGCACCCGAGTAGGTACCATATGTTGCTCTCTATAATTATGAAAGTTAAAAAAATCTTTTTCCTTAAGTCCCTCTAGATCCCATTTAAGCCTTTGTGCTTCTTCTCCATCCAGGATATAATCATAGAATGCTCGATTGTCTGTAGTGACCATAACATCCATTTGTCCTAGCATGTCTTGCCCTAGTAAATTGGTGGTGAGGTTTTTTTTTGCTACTAAAGTGCATATCTTTCCCTGCTTTCCATCTGGGCTAGTCCATTTCATAAGGGCAACTATCTCTTTGGACTGGGAGTTGTCCCCTACCCCCAATATTGTGGACCCGGGTGCAAGCTTCCAGTCCAAGGGCACTTCCTCCTCCCTGAGTACGGTTCTGTCTGCCCCTGTGTCAATTAGGCAGTGAAACCGCTTCCTGCCTATAAAAATACTCAGTTTAGGGCTGAGTCTTTTTACCAGGGGGACAGTCCAATGGGCCTGGGTTGTCTTGCCATGAGGCTGCCTGGGCCTTACAGCAGAGGGGGTTCCTCCTTGACTTAACGGGGCTGGAGGATGCCCCTCCTCTAGTTTAAAGCATCCCATCTAAATCATATTTGGATTGACAATCCTTTTTCCCATGGTACCCCTTCCTGCACCTGGGGCAGGGTGTAGGGGGCAGTTTGGATCCCCTGGGCTGGGTGTCGAGGAATTGTTGTGAACAGTCCCTCTTATAGTGCCCCTCTTGCCCACATTTAAAACAAGTCCCTCTCCCCAATGGTCTTGGGGTTCCTTGGCCCAGGGCTGCCAGTGCCTGTGTGATAGCCTCAGTCATAACAGATATCTGAGCCTGTAAAATTAAAACTAGTGATTGGGACTGGTACTGTTGCATTCCCACATCTTGAGAGGCCACCACCCATCTGCTCAGAGAACTCTCTCTCAATCCAGCGCAGGCCATGCAGTGGTATGCATTCATCCCTTCCCAAACCATTAGCTTTATAAATTGATCCCAGAGGTCCCCTGCTGGCAGCTTATGATGAACACTCTGTTGGACATGGTCTATAAAATGAGGTAGAGGCTCACCCTACTTTTGTCTCACTCCTGCTATGGGGGATTCAGTGGACTCTTCATCCAGTTTGTGCCATGTGGCAAGTCCTGCCTGCCTCACTTGGTCACAGTAAGTGCCAGATATTGCAGCCTTTTGGATGCCAGTGGAGTACCTTCCCCTGTTCCTGTTAACATGGCATAAGTAATAGCTATTGCAGGTTGAGCCTGCCAGTTATTTTCTGCCTTAAAGAAGGCACACCACTTGATAAACTGAGAACTGGTTAGGATGGCTTTGGCCACATCCAGCCAGTCCTTAGGGACCCATGTGTGATAAGCAATGTCCTGTAATAGGGTCTGGGCCCAAGGAGAGTTCAGGTCATCTTCCACCACCGCCTTGTGGAGCTCTTTAAGATCCTTAGGTTCCCATGGATACAATTCCAAGAGTCTGTTAGCTCCTGGTGCCAGATTGACCGGGTACTCTTTGGGGAGCAAATCCTGTGGCTGAGGGTCCAGGCTCTCCAGTGGCCCTTCCTTTACAGGGTAGGCCTCCACATAGGTTACTTCCCTGGCCCTCGGCCCCTCTGTGGAATTTCGGTCATAGGGATCCAGGTCTCACAGGTCCCTCCATAGGGCGTTGTCCCTTCCCCAATTTTGGAGGCATAAGGTGGGGGCCTAGGACGGTCAGGGGCACCCGAGTCGGAGGAGGGGGTAACCTTCACCCTCGTGTTGACTTCCACTGAGTGTGCTTCTGTCTGATCAGTGCATTCTCAGTCGAATTTGACCATTCCTTTTCTTCCTCCCTTCTGAAGTCCTCCTTCTGTGAGAGAGAATTACCCATACTTAATGGTTTCACTTACCCTGAGAGACCGCTTAGCCTTGAGTGGTATATTTTCCTTTTATGCCCAATGTTGAGCACCAGATGTTGGGCCTTCATTCATCCCATGGAAGATGGACATGTGTTAGGAAAGCTATGTGTGCTGCTTGCCTGTTCTCCAGCTTCCCTTAGCTTCAGAGACAGTCAGATGGAACAGGGAGTCAAGACAAGCAAGAACTCATTTATTACCACACAGCAAGCACTTTTTAAAGCAAAAAAAATATGTGGCATGGAAGGGGAGTAAAAGGAACCAACCAATCATTGTAGAGGTTACCCTATCATGCACCTAAGATTTCTATACTTTCCCTGCTATCCACAAGCTGTTTATACACTGAGGTCACTTTGCTTGATTGTGGTATCCAGTCAGATTTTAACATAAATAACTCAGACTCTGCCCACTCAATTTCTTCTCAGCGCCATCTTTGCTGCCCATATGCCCCACACAGAAAGCCTTGCATATGCCAAGGAAAGAAGACTCAGAAGCCAAATCTGATCTTGGAATTATAGATCCACCAACAAAGAGGCAATGCATTTACAGTGTTAATGCCAAACAATCTGTGGTAGTTTATTGTTAAAATTACTAGCAAACATGGGGAATCTATAATACCTGAAAAGTCATTCAATCTTGGGGTCCATGATTCGTCTTTATAATCCTAGTTATTAAGAAGGATGAGACTTGGGGCATAATGGTTTTCAGGCTGGTAGAAATTTCATGAGGTTCTATCTCCAATTAACTACAAAAATTTCTGTGCTGGAGGCATGGTTCAAATGGTAGACTGACTACTGTTAGCAAACAAACTGAGAGCATGAGGTATGTTCAAGCCCAAAACTGGGAGAAAGAAAAGGTCCTTAGGAGAATACCATGAGAAGGAGAATTATGAATAGGAAAGCAGAAACAACAGAAATAAACTTAGTGATATAGACAAAGCTTCAAAATGTGAAATGTGGCACAAACTGTAATATTTATGGCTTTTCTTCATATACAGTAAAAATAAATGGTATTTTGACTTGACAAAACTAAAATGTAAAAGTGTATGGAATAATCACATTATGTTTATGTTTCTGTAATTAAACATGTTTACCTACAAATTTCAAGAATAGTGTAGCTTTGGAAAATCAATATATCTTGCATTTTAATATAGGATTACATATCCTTGCAAGTGTTGTCTAAGATTGATCTTCACTGAAATGATTGCCATTGATATCTTTCTCAAGATTCCAAATGTTTATACTTTCAGCTGACCTTCCACAAAACTCATACCCCAAACATTACTTTTTAGTTTGCTCATGTAATTATAGGAACATAAATATATGTCTGAAAAAGTTAATTACCTTTATCTGCTGTCATTAATTTAGTATAACTAATACAATTAAGTAATTACCCTGAGGGAAATAAGATACTTCCTTCTAAATACAGATTTGCAGATACACACACACACACACGCATATTTACCACTCTGACTCAGGTTAGGTTCCTGACATTGGGTATCAGACAATGATCTAATAATAAAACTTTCCTGCCTAGACATAAAATATATTCATAATTCCACACATACAAAAGCACCAGATCATTCAAAATAATGAGAATATTTAACAGAACCAACCAGCTCTTGAGCCATCTATTCCTTGATTTCATTCATTCATGATGATGCACTTTTCATATTATATTTAAAAATCTTTTTGAGTCTCTCTGATTAGCAGAACAACATATGCTATCATATAATACCAAATGTAGGTAAAATTACTTGTCCCTAGGTAATCTTTAATATATCTTATCAAAGACTTCCTTTTCCTTCTTTCAGAGTCTGTTTCTGGAATTTTGCCCTAATTTCTAATATTAAATTACAAAGGACATTCCGTATTCCTTAATTCATATTTCCTAAAAGTTATGCTATGGAGTTGAATTTGATTTGTTTGCTTATTCAAAATTAAATTTTCTTAACAACTTTCATTATTGTTTATGTTACTCCTAAGCCATTTGAAATATCAAATAAAACTGGAAATTGCCCTCAGCAATGCTTTGTGAATGGCATTAATGTTTGGGGAGGGATGAAGGACTTGAATTATCTAGAGTGCCTTAAAATTTACACTGTGATCCAAAGGGCTCATCATTTAGTCAGCTTTTAAAGTGTGGTCTTCTTATTTCATATAAGAAGATATAAGTATGCTTTTCATCACATTCTTGTCTGCAAAGCAGTAGAATTATTTTCTTTGTACAGTTGATGTCCAGCTGCGACTGTAGTGAAACCTACAAATAACTGCAGAGCTGTATTAGCTGCTCTAGATTTTGAAATTTTCTTCCAGTAGCCCTTGTGATTTTAGCCCAGATTCATGGGATAGGCACATAATCCACAATTGCAAAGCAGCACAATGATCTTCAATTTTTTTTTATTGTTTCCTGTTTTTCTTATTGATGGTCTTCTAAGGAGCTAGAGGATCTTTATTTCTCATTGTTGTTGATGTGACTTAAACAAATTTTCCAGATTTTTCAAATACAATAAAGAGATATAAAAGAGACATATTTAATCACAAAATGCAGCTAAACCTTTGCATGATTTTTTTAATTCTAGTCCTGTTTTCAGTTATCTTCAAATAATTTTGAGATGAGCCAAGCATATGTGTAAATTGACATGTATCAAGCATACAGAACTCTGGAATCTTTGGACATTGATTTTTCTATCAACTTCACTTAAAAAGAAAATTATCATTTGCTTCATATATTCGATAATCTACTTAAACAGTTTTTATTAATTTTATCAACAGATCTCATAATCTATGGAATTGATGCATTGCATAAGTATTTGATTCCTTATTTGCACTGAATGAATATTATATTTCTTTTACATTTTTACACATGAAATAATGACATTCTTGAAGATAAAACATGCCTCTTTTTCATTTTGTTTGCCAAAATGGAACTATTAGACATTTTGAAAATTTAACTTAAATCTGAACCTTCAAATTTCACTAGGACTTTAATTGTGTTACTTACAAATTTAATATTAAAATAAAAAGCATTATTAAATAGAAAGCAAGATTATGTTATCATACCTTAATCCCTGAATTGACTTTATAATAAAAAACATTTATATTTATATAACAAGATATACATACTCAAATTATGATATATGGAAATATAAAAGTCCTTTTTTTGTTTTGTGTTTGTTGTTGTTTATAGTTTGTGATTATTCTGTCTTCTTTACCTTATGCCTGGTGTATTCATTGTCCATCTTCAGGAATGTGAGGGGTGGGCACAGAGCTTTAGGGAAAATTGTGAAAAATTGCAGCAGTGGAGTTCATTGAACATTGATGAAAGTGAACTATTTAGCACATGGGTGGGGACAGGTGAGTGGGACTGGGAACAAGTGAAGGAACTGAAGACATTTCACCAAAGGAAATTTACTCATTACTTGACTCTTGTAATTGTAATCCATCTATAAATCGCCTTAATAAGAACAACAGAGTAAATTTATTTTAAAAAGGCAAACAAAATGTTGTTTCTTAGAATCCTAGAAGTTTGTTTTGTTCACTGGTTTGAGCTGGTTGAGTTTATCTCTGAAAATAGCTACGTTGAGATACATTGAGCAAATTTGTGAGCTAATAGTAGATAAAAGTCAATTATGATTGTATGGTTTTTAAGACTGATTCATTTCTTCAATCTAATATGTATCATTTCTGTCTACCGTTTTTTGGTTTGGCTTGTTCTATTTTTTTAAGGACCTAGTGGTGCATCATTAGTGCTGATTCAAGATTGTTCTAATTTTCTGATGTACATACTCAAAGCTATACATTTTCCTGAGTATCACCTGTGCTGTTGTGTCCAAGAGGTGGTAGTAGTTTGTGTGTTCACTTATACTGAATTCCATAAAAGTTGGAACTTCCCTCCATATGTCTTCAGTGACTCACCGATTATTTAGCAATGTGTTATTCAGTCTGGTAGTTTCAGAATTTTTTGTGATGCCTTTTGATGTCGAGATCTAATTTGGTCCCATTGTGATCTGACAGGATACAAAGAGTAATTTCATTTTTATTTTTGAATTCTGACAGATTTTTCTTGTGATATAAGATCTGATCTATTTTGGAGAATATTCCATGGGCTGCTGAGAATAATATATATTGTGACACTGCTAGGAGAAATATTCTGTAGATATCTGTTAGGTATAGTTTGTCAATGCAGTTATTTAGCTCTGAAGTTTCTTTGCTAATTTTTTACCTGGATGGCCTGTCCAGAGGTAAGAATGATGTGTTCATGCAACCAATAATATATTTGAATGTATGTATATTTTTAGAGTAAGTATTATTTGTCTAATGAATTTGGGAGCTCTAAAATTCAGGACATTGATATTTAGAATTGTTATATCCCTCTAATGGAGAGTTTTCTTTACCAATATTTAATGTCCTTCTTTGTCTCTTTTTACTTTCATACCACTTTTAATGTAAAGCCTATTTTATCTAATATTAGTATAGCTACTCTGGCCTGTTTATGAGGTCCATTTTTAATTTGTAAAGATGATGTACAGAAGGGTTACAATGACTTAAGTCAGATAAAGAGCACATTTTTTAACAGTGTCACCTCTTCCCTCATGTTCTCCCAGTTTTTCCCTTTCAAGCTCCCTCTCCCATAAGTTGCATAGTTCATTTAGAATGTAGTTTCTATTGAGTAGCACCGCTGCATCTGTTAACCCTTTGTCCCACCATTTCTGTGTTCTCTCTTGCCCTTTCCAAACTTGCACATATGAACAAAGGTGCACAAGTTTTAAAAAACGGCATCAGAACACAGAAGGAAAAGCAAAATAATTTTAAAAAACTATCATTTCTTGGAGACCATTTTAATGAACATTATTTTATATTATAATATTCATATAGTTATTAAGTCTTTGTGATCCTCTCCACAGAGCATTTTGATCTCACTTTATAAATGTTTAGAATCCCATATAATTTATCATGTCCGACTGTAATGTTTTCTTTTTTACCATCCCCATGTCTTTACTTGTAAAATTAGAGGCACATTCTAATGCAACAAATGAGGGAAATCAGGCAGCATATATTTATTTGAATCTGTCTTTCTTCACTTAATGTAAGATTGTTCCAAGTCTTTCCTTTTCCTTATGAATGGTGTAATATTCTTTCTAGATCAATAGAATTGCATCATACTGAAGAGTTTCTTCAGGAAAAGGAAAAAGATAGCAGGATATTTAGAAAGAAAATGGAATGGAAGAACATTTTTACTAACTAAGCATCAGACAAGGGTTTTCATAGCTAACACATATTTAGATATCAAAATTTAAACCCAACAAAAATAGACACTCAAATAAACAAGAACCCAATTAATATATGGAATAAAGACAAAGATAAATTCTTAGAAGAAGTAAGAATGACAAATAGACACATCTCTCTCCATAAAAGAAATGAAAATTCAAACAACACTGAGATTCATCTCACCCCTGTTACAATGTCATTATGAAAAACTGACCAATCACAGATAGTGATATGGATGTGGCCCAAAGGAAACTCTATTACACTGTTCATGGGAATGTAATCTTTTCAACCACTTTAGAAAACACTATGGAAATTGCTCTCACAAGTGAATAGAGAGCTACCTACCTATGATCCAGCAACTCCCCTTATGGGCATTTATCCAACAGAGCAGAAACAAGGCCATACTGAATCTACCAGCCAATCATGTTCATTATTGCATTATTTTTTGTAGCCAACATATGGAATCAGCCCAGATGCTTCTCATTGTAAAAAGAGATCAAGACTTATGTATGTATATTTAAATTATATATATATATCGAAATTTATTGATCCCAATTTACAAGTATATGTATGCATAATGCATATATACATACATATATACAACATATACATATATATATATATATATATATATATATATATATATATACATACATACAGAATGGAATTCTGCTCATCCATCAGAAAGAATAATATTGCACCATTCTTAAGGAAAATGAAACACTTAGAAATAATATTAAGTGAAATAAAGCAGACTCAGAGAAACTTAGCTTGCATGATTTTCCTCATTTGTGTTAGAAGTTGACTATAAATGTAAAATTAAACACACTGGATGGTATGCAAGGAGGTACAAATGAGTTATCTGAAGTGGTAGAGTACATGGAGAGTGCAAATACTATAATTCTCTTAAAAGACTAAGGCAAGGTTCAACCAAATAAATACCAGTATATGTGTACTGCAAGAGAGGACAATGGGGGGGGGCAATATGAGAGGGGTAGGAAATTGAAGGGGAAAAGGGTCGAATACAGGCAAGAATCCATTGTATACTTCCCAGAATTGAAATATGCAAAGCAAGGGGTAGTGTGAAATGGGGGGAGAAGATATTGAAGTGGTAACACAATTCCAGGTGCTTCATACACATAAACTGCTTTGTTAAATGGCAAGTAATTCCAGAACATAATATTGAGATACATAAGAATCAGGGTTGATTGGGATGGGTGGATGAAAATGTTGAATGGGGTGACATTGATCAAGATGCAATGTATCCATACACTGTTTCAGTTAATACCAACTACTTTATACAACTAAAGATAATAAAAAATATTCAAAAAATTAATTATGATAGTTGAATATAGAGTTGAACCTCAATTAGATTCCCATTTAAAAATTTTTGGGGGGTTGCCAGTCATGGGGCCTGTACTCAGGGCCTGGGCACTATCCCTCAACTCTTCATCTCAAGGCTAGCACTCTACCTCTTGAGCCACAGCACCTCTTCGAATGTTTTTTTGCTTATATGTTACTGAGGAATCGAACCCAGGGCCTCATGCATGCAAGTCAAGCACTCTACTACTGAGCCACCTTCCCAGCCCTTAAACATATTTTAAACCTGGAGACTTAGAGAATAAAATTCAAATAATAAAACTTTATTAATCTTTTTTATCTGAATTTGTGAAATTTAAATCAAAACTCCTCTGCTTTTTTTCAGCCACTGGGCTGTTAGTACATTTCAAAGTAAGTGGCTTAAAAACATCAGGAGTATATTATCCATACTCTAGAAGTTTAAACATTGATTATAAAATGGTAATTCAAAGCAATTCTTTGTCTAATGGGGTCCACTTTCTGGTTCATTATAATCTATTTTCTGGACGTTCACATGGCAGAGTAATTATATTGGGATTCTTTTATCAGGATCAATATTGCAGGGTAATCTCTGAAACGTTCATTCTAATGTCACCAGGCAGAGGAACAGAATTTCAACATGCTTATCTGGAAGGAGTTACATCGTCCAATACACTTCGCAACTTTTTTTTTAACTCAGTGTGGTGTATCATTTGGATATTATTTCATAAAAAATAATAACAAGGACAAGCTTATATCATGTGAATTATGTGAATGATTCTTACAGTGGGGATAATTATAGTGATGGCAAAGTGAAGTATGATTGTTTAGTGACTCTTGAATCACATCATAGGTAACCATGTAAACGTGGTACAGCCTAAAGCCCTTCTGATGTCTTTGAACAATCTCCGATGTGTTAATTGCTTTCAAAAAATATTCGTTTGAGCCAACAAATACAGATCTCCTTTGATTTTAATTAAGGTCTGCTATTAGAACTCTCACAGTCACCAAAATCAGAGTATGCTAATATGTCTGATAAAATACAAAATAAAATTGTTACAATTAATGAAACATGAAGACTGTAATATTAATAGCACTATAAATACTAGTATTCACAGTTTATAATATATTGGCAACCTTTGGTTACCTCAGTTTTAAAAATATTTATAACTAAGTGTAAATTGTTTACAAATAATTATTTGATGATGTATAGAGACTGAGAAAAAGGTTTGCATACATATTTACTAAAGATGCAAACAAATACACCTGGTATTTCTGATCCTTCATTTGCTGGTTTCATTCATGCAGGGGGAACATGCAAATGAAAATTGCAAAATTGCATTTACTAAAGGGTTAATTACATGAAGTTTATGTTGGGCTAAATAACTGATTTTATAAATTAAATCGTTTTTGTCCCTTCCTTCCTCCATCCCTTCCTTTGTTCCTTCGTTCCTTCATTCCTTCCTTCCTTCTTTCCCTCCTACTTCATTCCCTCCATCCTTACCTCTCTCTCTCTCTCTTTCTTTCTTTTTCTTTTATTTTTTTCTTCCAATCTTTTACTCAGAATATTTCTTATGGCTATAGAAAAAATACCAACTATTGTACTTTGAGGTGTTATGAGTAATTATGAATATACTAGAATAATATTGATTTTAATAACCTATCTTATATCTTAAGAGAAATTATACTAAAAACAACTTCACAAAAGTTGGAGGATATGTAACAAATATCACTTTCCATGACATTGTTTATTTCCTCAAAGTAAAATAAGAATTTAGATATAATATTGCGTATGTGTTGTTTTTGTGATTTGAACTCTCAAGGATATTGGTTTAACATTTGAGCCACAACTCCACTTCTGGCTTTGTGTGTGTGTGTGTGTGTGTGTGTGTGTGTGTGTGTGTGTGTGTGTGTGTGTTTGTGTGTGTGGTGATGTGTGTGTGTTTAATTGAGATTCGACTCATGAACTTTCTTTCCAAGGCTGGCTTTTTAAAATTTTTTAATTTTTTTATTGTGAAAATATAGTACAGAGGTGTTACAATTACATGGGCAAGGTAATGAGTACATTTCTTATCAAGTTTTGTTGCCTCATCCTTTTTTTCTACTTCTCAACCGTTCTCATCTCCGCCCCTTCTGCCCCATCCACCACCCCCCGTCAAAGTTGCAAAGTTCATTTTTCTACATAATGACTTGTACATCTCATTGTTGCAATGGGTCCACCTGTATCTTTATTTAAACCATATGATTTTTCCCTTGCCCTCCACAAATCATACCAACATCAAATACTATGCAAGCAGTGGTTATACCGTGGGGGAGGGGGCATGTCTGTGACAAGCAGAATAGGTCAGATAAGTTGATGTTTGGTGAAATGAACCCTAGGATAAGTATTTAAATGTTTTTTTTTTCTTTCTTGCAATTGTTTCTAACATATTTATAAGATTATTTCTTTGTTGCCAAGGCTGGCTTTGAACCCCAGATTCCTGAGTAGTGAGGATTACAAGCTTGAGAAACCCATATTAAGCACAGATATATCTAAGAATAAAATATATTTCTTATTATTTTAATTCTAGAGGCTCAATTTAACAAATTAACCTTTAGATATTTATTTAGTTATTAAACCTGAACATGCACTGTGAAAAATAGTTTTCATTTTTATAAAAAAATATACACTCAAAGGTTTAAATGTCAGAATCTTTGCACTAATTGAAATGCTCTATTATTCAAAAGCGACAAAAGGATCCTTAATCAAATTTCTCATGTAAGCTAAAAGCAATAGGCTCTGTCAGAGTTAATGAAGCAATTTTTCATTAAACTAAATATTATCTACTGTGGTCACACGCTTTTTTCTTCCTTTAAACGTAAGATTTTTTGACATAAAATATAGATTCATACGTTTTTTGAGTATATAAAAATTTTAGTTACTGGTCATGTATTTCTGAAGTTTGATTACTAAGACATTTCAGAGAAACACTGAATTTCATGTATTATGCCAACAGTGATTTTTAGACATTGAATCAATCTCAATATGACATAAAGCAAGATATTCCATGACTCATGCAATTATTCCTAGAATTGAACATAACTTGTTTTTGAATGGTAGGAAATTCATGTTATACCTACTCTATAGAATAATTAAGAAATGAATGATCGTGATAGTATCTATTTTTTCTTCAACTAGAAAGAAAGAACCTCACAACAGATGACAAAAACTTGAATAGAAATGTCATAAAATTATGAAAAATTCAAGTCATTATAAGTTAGATGAAATAGTCTTTTTTTTGGGGGGGGGGGGAATCCGGTCGTGGGGCCTGAACTCTGGGCCTGGGTGCTGTCCCTTAGCTCTTCAGCTCAAGGCTAGAGCTCTACCACTTGAGCCAGGATTGGGATTAATAATTAGCTTTCACTATGTTGCCATAAAAAGGTGAACCCTCTCATGTGGGCATAGTTGTAAAGATTTGGTCACTGAGAACTTGTGATCAAAGAGAATGTTAAGATCAAAGTCCTTTCCTCCTCTTCCTTCTTTTACTTCCGTCTCCTTTTCCTTTTCCTTCTCCCTCTCCCTCTTCCCCTCCTCATGTTTCTCCCTTTCTCCACTTTTATTCCTACTTTTCTTTACTTCCTGGCTTCCATGAATACAATACTCCATCACATGTTCCTGACATGGGGTACTGTGCCACCACCAACTGAAAGCAATGAGGATAAGAAATATAAACTGAAATGTGTAAAATCAGAAACCAAGATTAATCTTTCCCCCTTTTAAGTTAATTTTATAAAGAATTTGGCATATTAATAGGAGACTTCACAGCATGCTCTCATGTATTATAAGGGATAAGATTTACTGGAAAAAATCTGACCAACATCGCCTTAATGAAATGATTGTTTAAATTAATATTATATTAGGACAAATCTAGTTTAAAATATCAGATATACTTCAATAAGAGGCAAAAAAATCACCTCTATGGTTTCCTATGAAAAGATAGCAGAATTCAATCTGTTCCTCAAGGAAATAGACCTATAAGTGACAGCATTGTCAATTTCATAAATGATGTAAGAAGACTGCAGAACAAATTACACACTAAACTGCATGATATAAAATTTACTTTGTCCTGTGTATTCTATCTATGTCTGGATCCCAAAATGACTTGTGTTTTATCATATTTTTAATTAACTTTAAGTAGTTGTATGGGAGGTGCTTTTTGACAAAGAAGTTAATGAATAGTGTTTAGTGAGGTTTTTTTCTTTTTCTTTTTTTTTTTTTCTCTCCTGAGGTTTGAACTCTGGGTCTGAATGCTGTTCCTGAATGCCTTTGGATGAATGCTAGAACTTTCTGAGATTTAATTGGAAATATGAATCTCACAGACTTTCTTGCCTGGGCTGGCTTCAAACCTCAATCCTCAGCCACCTGATTATATAGGATTAAAGGTAGGAGCCGCTAGTGCCAGGCTTAATACAATACACCTTTTCTTTTACTCATCCTGGGGCTTCAACTCAGGGCCCTGGCAATGTCCTTGAGCTTCTTTTCCTCATGCTAGTACTCTATGACATGTGTCATAGTGCCAATTCCAGATTTTTTGTTTATGTAGTAATGAGGAATCAAACCCAGTGCTTCACACATGCAAGGCAAGCAGTTTACAACTAAGCCACATTCCCAGACCTATACAATGCCCCTATACATTATCCCTCATCCTTCTCAATCCTATCTCATCCCTCAATTTACATAATTTTGTAGAATATTCACTGACTCGCAATAGTATATATAGTCACTCAGAAGATATACCACGGATCATATTTTCTTGATAGTCTTATTCAGCAACATACTAATGTTATGCATTATAGAATTCTGTGATTTTAAATTCTAAATTATCACTTAGATTCACCCACTACTATTCTAAAAATTTTCCTAAGGTTAATGCAAATGCAATTTGTAATTCTTCGATAAAGTAAAATGATTCTTAGAATGTTAAAGAGTTGGAGTAAGAATGTTACCTTCAGTTCTAGATCATTTTATCCTTACTACCCTCTCAAAATACTCCCATATTTATTACTAGTCACTTCCTGTCAACATTCCAACCTACCTCCCTTGAGCAGCTATTATTTCATATTCTTCTTCTACAGATGAGCCAATTTTAAAAAGCTCATATAATTAGAAAATGTAGTCTATTTTATCCATTTTTCCCATGTAATATTATTTTTCTAAAGTAAGTCCATGTAAACTTTTCTCATGGATAGAGCATGTGTATAATGGAATAACATCCTGAATGGACATTTAAATACTTTATGATATGTTAGTATAAAAGGTTTGGCTATGTATATTCTTGTACATGTGTCTCATTGGACATATGTTGCAATCTATTTTGTATATAACATTATGATTCAAAATGCTGGATCATAGAGGCAACTCTATATATAATATCTTAAAGATTGTCAGTATGTTCAACAACCTGACTATATAATTTTAAATGTCAAATACCAATGTATAAGGATTCCAATTTCTACATAATGGTTGTACAGGGCTATCTTATTGTTTCTATTTCCACTAATCTCTATATGTATGCAATGTCTAGGTATGTTATGATATTTCCATATGTTCCTTGGTTGTTATTATATTACTATAGAGATATGTATTTGGATTTTTTATAACTTATTCAGGATGGTTAAAGTTTTTCATTGGCATTCATATACTATTAATATATTTCTGATTCAAGTCTCTTTAAATAAATTTATATGTATACACACTATATGAACATATGCATATATTCATAGTTATATGTGTATGTATACTAATACCTATATATATAAGAATATACAGATGTGTATATACATGCATATAGACATATATGCATATTATTATATTCATTTGTCTGTAAGTTATCATTTTACTTTATTTGTTAAACATGTCCTTTATTGATTTTACTACATTTTATATTATGGTTGATGTTGTACAGAGGAGCCAGTTGCCTGTGGCTCACCCCTGTAATCCTTGCTACTCAGCAGGCTGAGATCTTATTATCGTGTTTCAAAGCCAGCCTGTGCATGAAAAGTCCATGAGACTCTTATCTCCAATAAACCCCCAGAAAACCTGAAGTGGCCCTATGGCTCAAATGGTAGAATTCTAGCCTTGAGTTGAAGAGCTGAGGGACAGCACCCAGGCCCAGAATTCAAGGCCCATAACCCCCACAAACACCACGACCAACAACAAAAAGAATACTGACCGAAATTCAATAGTAGTAAGCAGTCTTAAAGATAGGCTGAAGTCTAACATTTTAGTATAATCCTAGATTCCAGCAGCCTTCTAGTCCAATGAGTTAAGAGCCCTCAGAATGTTGATCGAATTTCTTAGTTTATTTACACAATCACTATAATTATGTATTTTCTCATCTCTTTCTTTCATTTCACCACAGAATCTGTATTTATTCTTTATGCCATACTTGAATACAAAAGCCTTTGGAAGATATTTATTAATTGGTGTATATTAATTGTACAGAGAAAACTTATTGAAATATTTTACACTTTCACATATTAATGAAGGGCCTGATTAAACTGTTTCTGGTTTCTTTCTTTCTCCATTCCCATTGCCTTTCATTTTTCAACTGTTTTCTGTGAATTTCTTTGTGCTGTCTTAAAACATTGACAAAATGTATTAAAGTGCTGTTCATCCATCTTTATTGAAAATTATACAATGCTGAATATAAAAGAAAAATCTAAATAAATGGAGACATAATTTTTGTGTATTGGAGGATACAATTGAGCAATAATATAAATTGTCTCCTCCCTTTTTTTTTTTTTTTTGATCATTCATGGGGCTTGAAATCTGGTCTTGGTCGCTGTCCCTCTGCTCTTCAGTTCAAAATGAATGCTTCACTCATTTAGTAACTGTGCCACTTCTGGTTTTCTGGTGGTTAATTGGACATAAGTGTCTTATGGACATTTCCATTCCAGGTGGCTTTGAACCGCAATCCTCAGATCTCAGCCTCCTATGCAGCTATGATTACAAGCATGAGACAACAGAGCTCAGGTTCACAGTTTTATTTATGTTTATGACAATTTCTAAAGGCACCTGTCTAGCACTATTTTATTCATTGACAAAGCAAAATAAGCTGGAATATATTTCTCTGTCCAATAGTAAAACTCTTAGTGTAAAATTGTTATATTTGTAAAGGAAAGATTATACAGCTCAATGGGTCTGTAGGGCTCCAGATTATATCCACGTAAATGTTATCAAAGAATATTTAGTAAGGGGTAAATCCAAACATTTGAGGAATGATATTCGCTTTAATAAGTGGTAATAGGTTAGACAGTATTTGGGAGAATTAAAAAGTGAACATTGACTTAAACATAACAATTTATTCAAATGTTAAGTTCAAGCTGGATTAAAACGTGGCATATAAAACAAAAAAGTGATGTGAATTAAAGCAAAGAAATTTGCTTACCGGAAGTGGTGCTATGGCTCAAGTGGTAGAACTCTAGCCTTGTGCTGAAGAGCTGAGGGACAGCGTCCAGGCCCAGAGTTCAAGGCCCACAACCAGCACAATCACCACCACTAATAATAAAAAGAATACTGACTGAAAAAGCAATAGTATTAAGCAGTCATATAGATAGGCTCAAGTCTAACATTTTAGTACTATCTTAGATACCAGCAGCCTTCTAGTCCAATGACTCCAATTGTCAAGACATCTTGACCATTTTGGAGATGAAGCATTCTTAAATTTGGCATTAAAATTATAGGAAAGGAAAACGATATAGTTGAGCTCAATAAAAGTGTAAAACAATTTAGTCTGTGAAAGCTCATATACAAGTAGTGAATAGAAGTTGGGAGCAATTGGCTCATGTATCTCATCTTAGCTCCTTGGGAGGCTTTGATCTGAGTATTCCTGTTTGAAGGCAGCCCACAAAATGAAGTCCCTGAGAATTTTATCACTGATTAATCAGCAAAATGCCAGAAGTGAGGCATGACTCAAATGGTAAATTGTTTAAAAATACAACAAATCTCAGGGACCCTGAGTTCAAGATTCAGCTGTGAGCAAAGATGATTCCCAGCACCTTCATGGGACTCTGGGAGATTCAGAAACCCGGGATGCCTCGAGGATCCTTTCTCTGCAACATGAAACTTGGGGACAGGATGTGGTAGACCATCCTTCCTGGCCCCAGGGGGGAGGAGAGGAGGCCCCTTGAGCCGGGCCTCAGCTCACTGGCAACCTCATTCTCACCTGAGTGGGGAATTGAGTGCCACAGAGCTGGTCAGCTGCTGGACAGAGATCTTTGAGAAGATAGGCATTCCACAGGCCCAAGAATCCAGCTAGTACATCATGGCTCACATCCTAGGAGCCAAAAGAGTTAAGTGTGGTGGCACCAGGAGGATGGGAAGAGGGAGGAGGGAGAATTGTGGGAGAGCTTCATCAGGCTTTGCCCTCCCCCCTCCCCCCCAGGATCCTTACCTGCATCGAATGGGACTTTTCTATAGTATTGTCATAGGCAGATGCTCATATACTTATCCAAAAAAACAGTTACAGTGTGCAATAGGCTCCGGGAATCATAGATGAAATGATCCACTGCTGGTTCCATAGCACATGAAGAAACCTTAGATTGATCTGGATGCTGGTGCTTCACACCTGTCACCTAGCTACTTAGGAGGCTGAGATGGGAGGATTGAGGCTTAAGGCCGCGGCAGGAAATCCTGTAAGAATCTTATTTCCAACTAACTACCAAAAAGAAAACACCAGAAGTGAATGTGTGGCTCAAGTTGTAGTCTGTTGGCCTTGAGTAAAAAGGCTCAGGGACAGCATCCAGGGTCCAAGTTCAAGGCCCATGAGTGAGAGAAGAAATGAAAAGAGAGTGAGAGGAGGGAAGGATGGAGTGAGAAAAAGTGGAACGGAAGAAGGGGGAACAGGCATGCCTTGGTTTGGAGTCCCTGGATCAAGGGAGCCAACCATTCACAATCTCTGTGGGCAAAGTTTCAGAGTCTAAAGACAGTATGTAGGACCAAGCCGCTGACCTATGATCAACTTCATGAAATCCAGGTGTTGTGTGGTCGCTGACTGCAGAAGGATGTAGACCCTAGTGCTCAGGGTTGGTCACCAGGTTTTAATCTCTCCTGGCCCCACCAGGTTTATTTTCTGGTCAGATAAGAAGAAAAGCTCCAACAGCTAGGTAGGTGTTGGGGTGACACAGTGTCAAGGTGGGGGGCAAGGAATAAGAAGGAAGATGAAATGGGAGGATGATCCCAGGTCAGGTGTGTCAGGACATTGGAGCCATGATCTCGCATGACAATCGAGACCATCAGTGATAGAGCCTTTGACCAACCATAGGGTTATTAAAAGTCTTGGTGTCTTGGGTTCACCATTGAGCACCTGGCTGTCATCCACCGCAGGATGCCTCTGCAGTACAATTTTGGGGACTGGGATTTCCAGGGCTCAATCTGAAGATCACAACTCCAGTATTCATTTCAAGACCAGATACAGAGGTAAGTGTGCCACTGGCATAGGACAGCCAGGGAATGAGGGTGGGAGTCAGGACCTGTGTTGCCCAGAGACTTCCTCTAGGGGACGCTAGGAACCTGTGACTACCATTCTCAGAGGCAGGGGTGGGTCTCTTTGCTGGCTCAGCCTTTAGTCTAGATGGCAGATCTGGGATTCAGAGAGGACAGGCTGGTGGTGGGGCAGGCTTGGGGAGGCTGGTGGGAAAACAAGAGGCACTGGGCTCTGAGCAGGGTTGTTTCTTTAAGGATACTCACAACCTAGGAAAATGCCTGTGATGGATCAAGCCTTTTCCCCTTCCCAAGAGAGACAGACCTAGAGCCTTCCAGTCTGCATCTCTTGGCCAAGAAATGCTTTTGTTCCCACATCCTGTGGTTGGATAACTAGAACTCACCTCACTGCCCAATGTTGAGGCAGGACAGTGAGAGATCCTGAGTCTTTCATAAGGTCAGGGGATCCTCAGTATGAGATTGTACTTGAATGTCCTAACTTGGAGCATGGTCAGTCCCATCTAATAGTGCCATGACGTAGGACGTAGAATCTAGAGAATCAGAGCCGGATGGGGTCTGTTCTGGGAGTCTTGAGTATTATGTGTGAGCTTTCAACTCCCTTATGCCCACCTGCTTTCCTTTCTTGGGTGGGTCTTTACTAGAAAAAGCTTGAACCTAGGGACTGGGTCCTATCTCTTGTCTCTTATGCTCAAAGCTATCACTCTATCATTTGAGCCGCAGCTCCACTTGCAACTCTTTTGGATGTTTAATTGGAGATAAAGAGTTCTCATGGACTTTGATGCCAAAGGTGGCATCCAAGTGCAGTCCTCAGATCTCAGTCTCCTTAGGGTATTGGATGACAGGCATGGAAAAATATGTTTGGCCTGTTGCCAGTAGCTCATGGCTGTCATCATAGGTACTCAGGAGGTGAGATCTGAAGATCACAGGTCAAGGCCAGCATGCTCAGGAAAGACCCTGAGACATTTTTTTCCCAACAAACCACCAGAAAACTGGAAGGGGTGCTGTGGCTCAATTAGTTGAGTGCTCACCTTAGTTGAAGAGATCATGGATAGCACCTAGGCCCAGAGTTCAAGCACCACAACAGAAAAAAAGAAAGTAAGACATCTTTGCCTGCAAAGGATGGTGGAGGTGTGGGGGAGAGTGTTGTGTGTGCTGTGGCGAGAGACCAAGTTCTAGCCTTACTGTACAGACATTTCTAAGAACTCCCCAAGTTTGCTCCAGTTTGAACCCACAGCTTCAAGAGGACATGGCCTATGGCAGGCAGGGAGTGGGCAAATGGGTGCAGGGGTGAGATTGTTGTGTTTTTATTCTCTCCATTGAAGGATGGATTTGAGTGCTGGGTGTCAAAGTCTCAAATGAAGGTTTGCAAGAAGTTTGTGGCCTGAGGAGATGGGTTTCCTCTGGGTATATGAAGGTGGCTGAAGCCGGAAGCCACTGGTGCCTCACAACTGTCATCCTAGATACTCAGAAGGGTGAGATGTGAAGAACGTGATTCCAAGCCAACTTGGGTAGAAAAGTCTGTGAGACTTGATGTCCAATGGATCAACTAGAGAACAGGACATGGTGCTGTGGCTCAAGTGAGAGAATGCTCACCTTCATCTGAAGAACTGAGGGACAACACCGTGGCCCAGAGTTCAAACCCCATGACCAACCACAAAAAAAGAGGTGACTAAGTTTTCTGCATACCAGTGCGTACGGTAGGATATGCCATGCTGGTCTATGAGACATTCCAGATATGTGAGAGGCGCAACCTAATGGAGGGAGTTTATTGTTCTGTTCTCAGGGACTGCTGAAGCCTTGGGCTTTTCAAGTGTGTGTGTGTGTGTGTGTGTGTGTGTGTGTGTGTGTGTGTGTGTCTGTGTGTCTATGTGTGTGTGTGTCTGTGTGTCTGTGTGTCTGTGTCTGTGTCTGTGTCTGTGTGTGTCTGTGTCTGTGTCTGTTTGGAGGTAGAAGAACTGGGCCTTGAACTCAGGGCCTAGGTGCTGTTCCTGAGCTTTTGTGCTCAAAGCTAGTGCTCTGACACTTGAGCCACAGCTCCACCTCTGGCTATTTGGTGGTTCACTGTAGATGAGAGCCTCAGAGACTTTCCTGTGCAGGCTGGCATTGAACAGTGATCCTCAGACTTCAGCCTCCTGAGTATCGAGGATGACAGACAGGAACCACCTGTGCCAGCTTTGTGTGTGTGTGTGTGTGTGTGTGTGTGTGTGTGTGTGTGTGTGTGTGTGTAGAAGTTGGTTGTAACAAGGAGCACTGGACCCTTTGGTAACTTCTAACCGCAAACTTTGGGGGGTGCATGGGCTTTGTGACTGAGGTCTGGGGGCCTGGAAGGGTGAGATGCTTGAAGGGGACTCAGCACTGTTAAATTATAATACCAAGGGACCTTTGTGCTCTGGAACTGTCTACTCCCTTGGGCCTGGTTGGTGGCAGAGGGAGCTTAGGAGAACCTGGGGGTGAGGACTGCAGGGGGTGGCTCCCCAGGGGGACAGAGATAGCAGCTGATTCTTGACCAGAGTTGAAGTTCTGGGTTGGGCATGGAACCTTCGGACCTCAGTATCCTCACTGGACAGTTGTGAGAAAACAAGGGGTCAATACAGGGGGATCTCTGGGGCAGGGACAGGCATAGAGGGAGTGGTCATCAGATAAGGTTCTTGGCAATTCTGTGAGCATATGACAGGAAGATACCTGGAAAGGGCTCAAATGGGACCTGTTATTTATCGTGCCACAGGTATGGGATTATGAAACAAAACATGGCTTTCTTTCATCCTTACCCTATCCACGTGAGGAAGGGGATCCTTCACTTTTCAGTGTTGCAGCTGGGGAAAATGAGGCATGGAGAAGCTGGGTGACCTACTCATGACCCCCAGCTGAAAGAAAGCCTGACCTGACTTCACTGCCATGCTCCCTAGGACAATGGGTGCTATTCAGTCCACTTCTTGTAGTGGGAAGTCCACTTCTTCTCAGTCATGGGGCTTGAATTCTGGGCCTGGATGCTGTTCCCGAACTCCTCAGATCAAGGCTAGCACTCTACAACTTGAGCCAACAGCACCACTTCCGGTTTTCTGGTGATTCTTTGGAGTTAAGAATCTCACAGACCTTCCTGCCTGGGCTGGCTATGAACCAAGATCCTCATATCTCAGCCTCCTTTGTAGTTACCATTATAGGGCTTAAGTGTAATTTTGACTCTCTCTCTCTCTCTCATAGGAACTCTTTCTCTCTTTCATACACAGGAACTTGTTGAATGGGTGCTGGACGAGGTGTCCCAGCATCACCATGTGTGGCTGGGACCAAAGATGGCCCTCTCATTCTGGAGGTAGGCTGTGGGTCAGGAGCTTTCTTGCTCAGGCTGTTGAACTCACTCCCTCAGGTAAGCCCCTCTGTGCCTGGGCTAGATCGTGATAGTTATTCATTGTCAGTTCATCTAGTGAGTCCTTCCTCACTACCCTCTTCTAAGACAGTTAAAGGAAAGTGGATGAGGAGGCATCATGTTATCCAACTGCACAGCCAAATCAGGGGCCTCTGATCCTCACTGTCACCTATCTGGCCAGACCCTGATTATAAGAAAACGAATTCACTCTATGTCTACTTTGCTTTGTTGGGGTGTGTCGTTTCAGTGAGGGGATGTGGTGTGCAGAGGAAAGACCTCAGAACTGATACCTCCTGGGAGATATTTGTTCTGGTGACAGAGCCAAGTCATTGCTGTGGATAAGGAGGAAGCCGCCATCAGACTGACCCGGAACGATGCTCAAAGGTAGGTAGGCTGTTGAAGTATCAAACACACTATTGTCTTCTTCCAACTCAGCAACAGGGATGCAGGGCGGGTTGCCCAGCACTGGCCCTAGGGAATTATAAATGGATGGTGGCGGTCAGGTGCTGGTGGCTCTAGCCTGTCATCCTCGCTATTCGGGAGGCTGAGGTCTTGACTCAGAGACAGCCCAGGCAGGGAGATTCTTATCTCCCATAAACCACCTCCCACCCCCACAAAAAAAGATATATATGGTGCTGTGGCTCAATTTGTAGAGCCTCAACCTTGAGTAAAAGAAGCTCAGTGATGACACTGAGGCCCTGAATCCAAGCCCTGGGACTCACAAAAAAATAAAATAAATGAATAGTGGGCACCTGTTATCTTACTACCAAAAACGATGGATTAATTCTTCTCTCTGGTACTTGTAGCCAAATGTAAGGGGCTTCCCTTGATGTTCCTCTAAACCTCTCCTCTCTATTATCTCTCCCAGCTTCAGTTGCAGGATAGAATTCAGATCATCCCACTTGATGTGACCTTATGAACCCTCCCCTACCCACCTTCCTTAGTGTGGAGATCGTGGATGTACTTACCATTGGGAGAATGAAGCACCGGAGAGATGGGGGTAGGTATCCCTGAAACTCATACTCTCATAAACACACTCACCTAGGCCAACTCAGACTAGCCTTTTCCAAAGACATTTTATCTCTTTGGATTAACTGACCTAGGAGAGGAACTTGATCTCCTGTAAATAGCAATTTTAATTAGGGCTTGCTAGTTGACACGAAATAAACAGAAGCTCAAAAGAAAGGCCCTGGTGCTTGTCATATCTTGCTCAGACTCACACCTGAAATACTGGCTCCTCAGTAGGCAGAGATATGAGGTGCAAAGATTGAAGCCAGCCATAAGCTGGAAAGCAAGTGAGACTCTACTCTCCATAGAACCACCAAAATGTTAGAAGTGGAGCTGTGGCTCAAGTGCTGGAGCATCAGCCTTGAACAGAAAAACTCAGAGAGACAGCTCCCAGATCCTCAGTTCAAGCCCACACAAAGAAATGGCCTCATTTCTTCCCCACAGACTGCGTGGGCCTCGAGTGCCCTCTCATGGAGTGTGATACAGCACCGGTCCCTGGGTAGTGCATCAGAGCCTTCAGAAATTGGGTGGTGAAAGCCAGGCTTTCCCCTTTGCGCGCTCTCAATCTACACCAGCCGGAAGGAAGAGCATGACAAGGCCTGCATTGTGTAGAGCTGAGAAGATCCCCCCACCCCTCTCCCCACCAGGGCAACTAGAGTGGGCTTCTTAAAGGCAGCACTTGAAAGAGGTCTTTCTTAACAAGGAGGATCTGACAGGAAGCATAGAGAGTAAAGATGCTGTAGATAAAGGACAACATATTGGAGCATGTTCATTTCCAGCCAGGGCTGGTGGTGAGAAACTCAGTACAGATGTACAAGATTCTTCTGAGACAGGCCCAAGAGGTCACATAATAACACTATCCAGAATTAGGATTGTGTCTTAGCAGTAGTGGGCTTGTCTAGAGCACAGGAAACTGTGGGTTCGATTCCTAGGTCCCGCATACACAGAAAAAAACAGAAGTAGCACCAGGAGAGTGCTTGCCTCAAGAAAAGGAAGCTCAGGGACAGTGCTTGGGCCCCCAGGCCAAGCCCAAGGACTGTCAACATAAAACAGCACTCCAAGGGACATGGGTGATAGGTGGATTGTTATACCCTGTAGCTCTTAGTAGATCCATCCATGAGTCATGTCTCCTTCTTTGACAGAGGGGAGATGGACACTCCTTCTGCACTGGGCACCCCTGGAACTGGTTATCAGCAACCCTCCAAACATCTTCCACTGAAACTTGGAGCAGCTGGCCCCAGAAATCCTCAGGCACTGGTTGGGTGGGGCGAGGGGATACAGGCCCCAGAAATCCTAGTGGGTCTGATCTGCCACGGAAGACCAGGCCATCAAGAGGAGGTGGATGGGAACTTAGAGATGGGTAGTGATGTGAAGGGGGCCCTTTAATGCCCATGTCCCTACCCAGATTCCGAGCCTCCCTGTCCCTGAATTAGATAGCGGAGTGTCTAAGTTGTAGTTTGTAGAGGAGGACTAGGTGGATATTCTAAAAAAATGAGACACCATAAGCCCTGCGCTGGTGGCTCACTCCTGTCATCCAGGCTGCTTGAGAGGCTGAGATCCAGAGGATTTTGTTTCCCAGCCCAGGCAGGAAGCTCCCATGAGAGTCTCATCTCCAATCTCCAACCAGAAGTGGCACCATGGCTCAAGTGGTAGACCACTGGCCTTGAGCAAAAAACTATCATCAGGGACAGTACCCAAGCCCTGAGTTCAAGCCCCTCTACCAGTAAAACAAGAAAGACAACCCTTGCTTGCAAGAGATGGTGAAGGAGTGGGGTTGCTGTGTTTGGGAGACCAGGTGCTGGCCTCAGTGTACAGACATTTCTAAGAACTCCTCAGGTTTTTCCGAGTGTGAAGTCATAGCATGGTGGGCATTACCTTACCAAGAACTCTAGAGGTTGTGGCATGTCTTAGGCAGGGAGTGGGCGAATGGGAGCAGGGGTGGGCGGGTAGTGTCAATTATATTCTCTCCTCCCAAGGAAGAATGGGTTTGGATGCTGATGTCAAAGTCTGAAGTGAAGGACTGCATGTGCCTTGTGGCCTGACAAGTTTGGTTTCCCCTGGGTGCAAGAAGGTGGCTGAAGCTGGGAGCTGCCATTGATTCACAACTGTCTTCCTAGCTACTCAGGAGGTTAAGATCTGAGGATTATGGTTCAAAGCCTGCTTGGGCAGGAAACTCAGTGAGACTTTCAGAAAAACTGGAAGTGGTGCTGTGGCTCCAGTGGTAGAGTGCACACCTTCAGCTGAAGATCTGAGGTCTGCGGGAAGGCCAAAGTTCAAACCCCATGACCTACAACCAAAGATAAGGTGGGTGAGTTTTCTTCATAGAGGTGTATACAAAAGGAAATGCCATGCTGTGTTATGAGCCATTCCAGATGTATGAGAGGCTCTTGATTCGTCTACATTTTGTCTGGGGACAGTAGTGCCATCTTCTCAGAGTTTGGGATGTTCAGATGCTCAGGGACTGCTGAGGCCTTGGGCTACCCACGTGTGTGTGTGTGTGTGTGTGTGTGTGTGTGTGTGTGTGTGTGTGTGTATCGTTCCCTCATCTTTCTCTGTCCACTTCCTGGGTGCTTGTCTGGCTCTTTCTGACCTCGGATGGTGACACTGCTCCATGGCAACTTTGCTTTTAGCCCCCATCAGGGTCTACAATGAGTCCTAAATTGTCAGAGACCTGCACATTCCAGCTTTTCTTTGGGGCCCAAGTCCGGCTGCCCATATCTTTGTCTGCCTCCAGGGGATCCTGGGTCTGCAGGGCCAGCTGGCTTAGTTTCTCGCCTTCCTCTTGAGGTGGGGAGCAGGGTCAGTCATGTGATATCCTGTCTTTTTCCTCAGCTGGCCCTCTGGTGGCATGTCTGGCAGTGGAATGGGGGAAGGGTGCGTGCCAGTGGCTCTGGCCAACTTAAGCTTGATAGCTGACTAAAGGCTGCCCAGGCAAGGTGGATTTGGGGCTACATGGGAGGTGAGGCCAAGATGGGTTGGAAGTATTTGTTGGTGTCTAGGATATATCAATGTACATTTCTGAAGGCAAGTATTTCTTCCAACCACAGCTGGGCCTCTTAGGTACTTCTAGATAATTCTGGATGCCCAGAATACAGAGGCACAGACTTTAGATTCCAGGGCCAGGAAACTGGGGGATGAGAGACTGGTATGGCCAGTACCTCAATGCTCTGGGGCATTAGCTTTGACCTGGCTATGCCCCCCTTGTGTAAGGTCACTTCTTAACCCAGTGCTGGCCACATACCGGCCACTTGTGCTGTGGAAGTGGCAGGAACAGAAGTGAGATCTAGGAGGACCAAAATCTGGATTTATGGCCTGATTGGGGTGGAGGGGTGTCTTACAAAAATCTTAGAGCTGGAACTCAGAGCTTGGCACTATCCCTGAGCTTCCTTTGCTCAAAGCTAACACTCTAACACTTGAACCACAACTCACCTTTCATCTTTTTTAGTAGTTTAGTAGACAGAAGTTTCTCACATATTTTCCTGCCTGGGCTGGGTTTAAGTTGCCACCCTAAGAGCTCAGCATCTTGAGTAGTTGGATTGTTGGTATGAGCCACTGGCATCTAGCTGCAAGGATGTCTTTTCATACTCTCTTTTGTTCTAACAGCTGCCTACTTGCCCTGGCCTAGATCTCTGACCTCCATGTCAGCTCCCACCAGCCCCGGATTATGTGGAGAATATAAACCTCAAACCTGATCCCATTTCTTTGTTCTCAGGGGAGGAGTTTATGTTTTGTCTGAAGCCTGGGGTAGGAGGGGTAACTGTAGATGGGTGATCAGCTGGGAGAAAGGTAGTCTGTTTTAGCCAAGAAGGAGTTTGGCCAGATGCTAATAGCTCATGCTCTCATATTCCTAGCTCCTCAGGAGTTTGAGATCTGAGGATTGCTATTCAGAGGCAGCCCAGCTAGAACAGTCTGTAAGACTCTTTTCTGCAAATAACCACCCGAAGCCTGGAAGAGAAACTGTGGCTCAAGTGGTAGAGTGCTAACCCTGAATGAAAAAAGTGAGGGAGAAAGCCCAGGCCCTGAGTTCAAGCCCTAGTACCAAGATGTGTACGAGAACGTGTGCATTCACACGCACACACACACACACACACACACACACACACACACACACACACACACAGAAAGGTGGTAATGATGAGCTGAGCTAGAACTGGGGGCAGTCTTGAGTCATATTCATAGCAAACTCTCAAGCCAGATCAAGTGGTTTCTCCCTAAGTCCGTCTTGGGCTGAGGGGTTGGGCCATGGCAGTAAGTTCCATGGAACCTGCCCCTCCATCCATGCACAGGGCCACAGGACCAAGGGAAGGACACTAGGGATGCTCCTTTGTAGTCAGCCTACAATTGCTGACCTTCATCTGCCCCCTTCCACCCCTTTGCACTGGTGAGGAAAGCAGTGGTCTGAGCACTGGGACTCCTGGGATAGTGACTGCTACAAGCAGCAGCCAGCCAGCTGTGGATTCCGGAGCCTACAAGCCATTCATGAGCTCAACTCCACACCTGCCCAAGTTGTGCCTGACAAACTCACACTCTTGTGATGCCCGCATGAGCAGGCGTTACCTGATGTGACATCTTGCAGCTCCTGCCCCTCCTGGCCTAGAACCGTGGTCTCCGACATCGAATTACTGCTCAGATCGATATTGCACCCATGACAGATGCCTTTCTGATGAGCTCCATACCCCAAGGCTCGACCCTTCTCTGGTACTGTGGCCGATCTGTAGGCAATGGCTTCCAAACAGGCTGCTCTCAAGACTTGTAGGAGATCTAGATATTGGGAGACCCTCAGGGCCCCACTGGAAAATACTCTTCCTAGAGCCACAGAGTAAGACCAAGCAGGCTAGGTGTTGGTCATGGGACTTGAACTCTGGGCCTGGGCACTGTGCCCCAGCTCTTCAGCTTACCACTTGAGCTACGGAGCCACTTCTGGAGGTTCCTTGGAGATCAGAGTCTCCCAGACTTTCCTGCTCAGACTGGCTTTGAACCACAATCCTCACATCTCAACCTTCTGAGGAGCTAGGAGTACAGGTGTGAGCTACTCGGGCCTGGCTGATCTGGCCTTTCACCACAGTGGACTAGGAGTTCTTGAAAGCTTTTCTTTACTTTTTAGGTGCCAGTACTGGTGATTGAACTCAGGGGTCTGGGCTCTGGTCTCTTAACTTTTTCCCTCAAGGTTAGCTCTCTACCAATTGAGCCACAACTCCATTCCTGGCTTTTGGTAGTTCATCGGCAAGAAGAGTCTCACTAATTTTCCTCCCCTGAGCTGGCCTGACCCACGATCTCTATCTCAGTCTCCTGAGTAGCTATGATTTACAGGGGTTGAGCCACTGGTGGCATTGGGCTAGAAGCTTTTCTTAAGCAAGAGTTCTTCCCTGAATTTGTACTGACTCCTCCAGGCAAAGGAATTCTGAGGGTCAAGAACTGTGAAAAATAGGCTTCCAGCCACCAGAAATGGCAGGGGTCCGTGGTGAAAAGCCAAGCTATTCTTCTCCCTGGGTCCCATTCTGGAACCCCACCCTCTGCCCTGTGACTCAAGTACAAACCTTGGCCCAGCCATGAAATGTCCTGACAGACTCTTCTGAAGCCACAGAAACTTCATTCCACCCACACTACCTGCTCTACAGCACACCTCAAGACCTTTGCCCATGCTGTACCTTCTGCCTTAGGCTCTTTGTACAGTATCCACATCTTAGAACTCCTGTGGAATTTTGGCATTGGTTATATCACCTCCTGGAGCAAGTCTTATCTTCCCTTATCCCTCTTTTTTTTTTAATATTGAGTTGCTAGAGATGGCACTTGTGCAGGATGACTGGCAAATGCTCTATCTTGATGTGTGTGTGTGTGTGTGTGTGTGTGTGTGTGTGTGTGTGCGCACGCGCGCGTGTGCCAGTCCTGGGGTTTGAATTCATGGCCTGGATTCTATCCGATCCCTGAGCTTTTGTGCCCAAGGCTAGCACTGTACTACTTGAACCACATCTCTACTTCTGGCTTTATGCGTGTTTAATTAGAGAAAAGTGTCTCATATAGACTTCCCTGCTTCCAATTGGGATCCTCAGATCTCAGCCTCCTGAGTTGCTTACAGAGGTGAGCCACCAACAGCTTCCCTCTACTCTACCTCTTACCTATAACAATGGCCCTCCTCTGAGTCCCACAAGAATATGTCATACCAGGCTCATTTTTTTTTCTTTTTGCCAGTCTTGGGTCTTGAACTCAGGGTCTGGGTATGTTCCTGAGCTTCTTTTGCTCAAGTCTAGCACTCTATCACTTAAGCCACAGTGCAACTTTTGGCTTTTTCTGTTTCTTTGGTACTGAGGAATCGAACCCAGGACTTAGTGTGTGCTAGGTAAGCACTATACCACTAAGCCACATTTACAGCCCAAGGCTCACTTCTCATGGGAGTTATGAGGGTGGGATTTATTGGCATACCCCTTTTGGCATAGAAATTGCTGACTATTTAATATCTTTGCCAAGATTTGGGACCAGCCTGAGTCTCGGCAATGACGAATGATAAACGAGTGATAGCCACCAGGCCCCAGAGATCTAGGCTCACATCCTACAGAGGGATAGAGACTATGGAGCCAGAAACTTCGACAACTCCTACAGTCTAGGAACTGTGGTCTCCCTGGAGGCAAGGGCTTGCTGCTAGGTGTCCCGATGGGAGACATCAGCCAGAATATAAGGCTTCAGTTATTAAATGGCAGAGAAGGAGGCTTTGGTCAAGCTGCAGGCTCAGACTGAGTACTCTTCAGGGCTTGTCCCAGCTTGACCAGGTTGGGGGGCTGGCCATGGGCAACCTGATGAATGCCCATCATCCATACATCATCCATCCATATACAGAGACATGGAGTTATTGCCTCCTTTTGGGGGGGGGGGCAGTTCCAGGTTTGTACTATGAGCCTAGGCCCTGTCCCTGAGCTCCTTTTGTTCAAGGGTAGTGCTCTGCCCTTGAGCCACAGTTTCATTCATTATTTTATTGTGATATCTTAGATATAAGAGTCTCATAGACTTTCCTGCCCCCGCTGAATTCAAATTGGCATTCTCTACATCTCAGCCTCCTGAGGAGCTAGTATTACATGCAGAAGCCCATGGCTCCTGGGTTTCTTTTCTTCTTTTTGTTCTTTTTTTATAATTGTAACAATCTGAAATCTTCATGGTGTCATTCCAATAGTTTGCATTCAATGTAAACTACCCAGGCCTGGAGTTCAAATGATAGGACTGCCACCCACAAATGGAAGGAGATCTTTCCTATTCATGGGAATGCTAATGGAATATTATCAAAGTAATAAACTTGCAGTTAATCCATGATTCTATTTTAGAATGCCACACAAAAATTATTGGATATATATCTTCCATTCCAGCACCATAGTATAATTTCCCTAATGGAAGGCTATTGACTAATTTTTAATTAATGCTTTTATAAGTATTCAACCGTTATACTTCATTAAATGGAGGCACTATTTAGTAATGAATAATTAGTAATTATATATATATAATTTAATATCCTCACCTTCCGTCTCTCTGTATGCATATATATATATATATATATATATATATATACATATCTATTTATCTATCTATAAGACACTCCTATGGCTTGATCACAGGTCCTCAGAACTCCTGGCAGCTCAGTTTGCCGGAGGCTGGTGTGCTAAGACTGTGACCCCGTTTATGGATTGGCCATTGAAAGCCTTGGGTTGAAATCCCAGCATGGCCAAAAATTTATTCGTGGATTAAGAAGCCAATTTTGACATATTTATTTTTTCCTTCTCTGAGAAAGTCCTGGGTCTCAGTATGATGCATAATCCATATGCGGATATATCCTATGTGATATGATGTAATAAAAATGTTATATGTATAATAATACTAAATAAATAAGGGTAATAAGCATCATATACAGTAAACCCATGTATGTAAATAGATCTCATATTTAATATTCCTTTTGCCAGTGCTGGGGCATCTATTCAGGCCCTGAGAACTGCTCTGAATTTCTTGTCTTCAAGCACGGTGAGCCTTTGCCCTTCACCTACAGTGCCACAGAGTTATCCATACCCTGAGTTCAAATACAAGGCCTGCCAGGAAAATGGTGCAAATTCCAAACCAGGGCTTTATTGTTATTGTTATTATTATTATCATTATTATTATTATTAGCCGAGCACAGGGCTTGCACTCAGGTCTTGGCATTTCTGCAACAGCAGAACCTTGTATCTGAGGACCCGAGTTCAAATCTTGGGGCTGGCAAAAAAAATAAAAATAAAAAGGAGAAGCATAAAACTGAGAAGTTCAAGAAGGTGGTTTTACTTTTTTTTCCCTTTGTACTGTGACCATCCTGGGTCTAAATGACAAGTCCCAGAAAGTGTACATGACCTTGCATTGCTGATGTTTGGCAGGCTATTAAGGAAGCCATACCGAAACTGGCAACTTAGTTCTGGAGGTCTAATCCCGGGATTGCCACTAATGAATGGTGGAGATTCTAAGAAATCCGTTCCCATATACATCCATACAAATGGAATGTTATAAAAGGAACAATTAAGTTGGTAGTTAGTGTATGATTATAAAATTATACACAACAATTATACTACATTGACTAATTTTCAATTAATCCTTTATTATTTATTCAACCATGATAGTTAAAAAAGCAAGGAATAATTTAATTGCCAATAATCGGTAGTAATATTGTATATGCAATTTCATAGTATACAGACATATGTCTCTTGTTTTATGCATCTACATCTACATCTATCTATCTATCTATCTATCTATCTATCTATCTATCTATCTATCTATCTATCTATCTATCTACCAATCTACACATTTATCTGTTTATACACTTGTCACTACTGGGGCTCAGTGGTAGAGTGCTCGCCTACTACATGCAAAGTCCTAGGGTCAATTCCTCACTACTGTGTGTATAGATAAATCTGGAAGTCGTGCTGTTGCTCAAGCAGCTGAGCACTAGCTGAGCATGAAAGCTTAGAGACTGTGTGTCAAGACTCTAACTCAAGACCCAGAAATGGCACCAAAAAAGATAGACTGTTCTGACTGCAACTATATAAGGATATCACTGCAAATACCTCATCACAGAGCAAGTCTGCAGTCTGGTGCAGACAGTTGTTGTCTCACCTGAATTAGCCAGATGTAAACCGTTGTAACCCAGCTGCACAGAAGCAGATGCTGCTGGCTCACTCACCCCTGTCATCCAAGATTCTTGGGGGCTGAGATCTGACAATGGTGAGTTTAAAACCCAGCCCTGGCAGGAAGTCTACAAAACTCTGAGCTGTGGCTCAAAGTGGTAGAGCTCTAGCCTTGAGCAAAAGATCTTTGGACTGTAACCAGGTTTTCAATGCAATCCCCGTGGCTGACTCCACCTCGCCCCAAAAAACCCCTCTAAATCATTAGATGTGAGCTTTGTGTGGTTTGTGACGTGTTTCTGAAAGAATGGTGATATTGTTGAAAGCACCCTAATTCTAATGACATTGTGTGGGATACAGCTATGTGATGAGTCCTTCATGAGGTTTCGTGTGCTGAGTCCTACTTTCATCTGGTCCTTGTAAGAGCTCCACAGGTCAGATAATTTTGCTATAGAGAAACTTGAGGCTCAGATATGTCCCCACGTCAGGGCCAAAATTATGTTTGTCACCTGCAGACAATTGTTTGGGTTTATTTTTCTCGGTCATGAATCTTGAACTCAGGGCCTAGCCCCTGACGGTTCCATGTTGGGCTCATAGCTAGCCCTCTACCACGTGGAGCCAAGGATCCCCTTGCAAGAGTGTTACAGTCTAGGTATCTGTAGCTGAGGTCTGTCATCCTGCCTACCCAGGAAGCTGAGATATGATGATTTCGGTTCCAAACTATCCCAGACATAAAAGGTCCCATGAGACTGTAATCTCCTTTTCAGCACTTAGAAACTTGAACTGGAAGCTGGGTGCTGGTGACTTGCACCTCTCATCCTAGCTACTCAGGAGCCTGAGAGTTGAGGATCACAGTCCAAAGCCAGGCTGGGCAGGAAATTGCTTGAGAGGCCTCTCTCCAGTGAACTACCAAAAACCTCCAGGGCTGCTGTAGCTCAAGTGGTAGGGCGATTGGTTTTAGCGGAAGAACTCAAGGACAGCACTCAGGCCTAGACATAAATTCCTCTAACTTCCAAAAAAAAAGAAAGAAAGAAACCTGAAGTGGAGGACTGGGAATGTGTCTTAGGTGTATAGTGCTGTATGAATCCCTGGGTTTGCCTCTATGAATTTCTGGGTTTGATTCCTTAGTACCACATACTAGAAAAAGCCTGAAGTGACTGTGTGGCTTAAGTGATAGAATGCTATCCTTGTACCGGAGAAACTCAGGTCCAGTGTTCAGGTCCTGAGTTCAAGCTACAGGACAAGTGTATGCACACACATACATGTGCACACAGACACACACACACACACACACACACACACACAGATACACACACACATACATACACATACACAAACACAGATACCAGAAGTGAAGGTGTGACACCAAATGGTAAAACACTGAGCTTCTATTCTGAGCTCATGGTCAGCACCCAGGTCCTGTGTTCAACCCCAAAACCTAGTCATCGGGGGCCAAACTAGGAGAGGTCAAAGGTTTCAAAACTTGATGAGCATCACCAGCCCTAAATGACAGGGAGCATTGTGATATTACACATGTGCTTAGATTTAGCAAGCTTCCAGAAACCAAGGAAGCCACCGTTGCCAATAATGAATCATTTCGTTAAGTTCAGCTCCCTTGTTTCCTGCCAAAAAGAACCTTGAAATAATTGTAACAGGTTATTTCAACACTGGAACATAGTCTAACAAAGACACGATAAATGCAGGGAACTTGGCCTGCCAAGGGAGGTGGCACAAATGAAGGTTTCCTTTCAAAACAGCACTGGTGAGAGAGATAGCTTGGGGTATAAAGAGGCCTTTTTCTCCTAGCCTTTATAGCCAGCCCACACTCCTCCTCAGTAATTGGCCTGGATGGAGTTGTTTATTACACAGCTGTACTGGAGTGAGGTCTTTTGTCTGCCTGTTCCAACAATGAGGCAGACTTCCTCCAGCACCCTGGGGTGTGCAGAAAACCTCAGGCTACACTGGGAACAGTTAAGGGAGCCCCGGAACATGCACTGTCTTGAAAGCACGGTCTGTGCTATGAAATCATTCTATTCAAAGCAAATATTCTAGCTGGATGCCTTTCATCATAGGGACTCTGGACCTTTACCGATAGAAATACATGCATACATACATGGGGAAACATGGAGTTACTTGTTTTTTATTTTGCTTTTTTTTGGCAGGTGCAGGGGTTGTATTATGAGCCTAGGCACTGTCCCTGAGCTCTTTTTGCTCAAGGGTAGTGCTCTTTCCTTGAGCCACAGCCCCACTCATGATGCGTTTTTATTCCTTTGGTCTCTCAGAAATAAGAGTGCTGTGGACTTTCCTGTCCTGGCTGAATTCAAACTGGCATTCTCTACCTCCCAGACTCCTGATGAGCTAGTATTACAGGCAGGAGCAAATGACACCTGGCTATCTTTTCTTCTTGTTCTTTTTCCCATTGTGAGAAACTGAAATCTTCACAGTTTCATTCTAATGGTTTGCATTTTGAAGTAAAACTGCCCAGGCCTGGAGTTCCAATGCCAGGACTGCCACCTACAAATGGAGGGAGATCTTGAGAAAGTCTTTCCTATTCATGTGAATGTTTAATGGAATGTTATAAAAGTAACAATTGAATTTGCAGTTAGTTCATGATTGTTTTATAGAAGGCCACACAAAAAGTATTGGATTATGTCTTCCATTTTATCTATTTTGTATAATTCTCCCAAGTAAAGAATAGTGACTACTTTTACATTAATGCTTTAATAAGTATTCAACAATGATACTTCATTAAATGGAGGCATAATTTAATAATAATTCATAATATATATAATTTAATGTCCTCACACTGTCTCTCTCTCATATATATTGTAAACTACACATCTATTTATCTATCTATATCTATATCTATATCCATATCTATATCTACACCTATATCTTTATCTATCAGCCACTACTATGGCTTGTTCCCAGGTCCTCAGAACTGGTTGGCAGATCAGTTTGCCAAAGGCTTTTGTACTACAACTGATCCTTTCATGAATTGGGCATTGTGGGCTGTGAGTTCAAAGCCCAGCATGGCCCAAATTTTGTATGTGTAGTCAGAAGCCAATTTTTACACATTTTTTTCCTTCTCTATGAAAGTCCTGGGTCTCAGTATGATGTATAATCCATATTCAAATAAATCAATGTTATAAGGTGAAATAAATGTTATATATGTAATAATACTAAATAAAATAAAAAATATGGATAATAAATATCATATGGAGTAAACCCATGTATGTAAATAGATCTCATATATGAATATTATTTTTTTCAGTGCTGGGGCTTGAATTCGGGCCCTGGAAACTGGGCTTAAATTCTTGTCTTCAATTACGGTGAGCTTCCTCTCCCCCACAGTGCCACAGTTACCCAGACCCTGAGTTCAAATCCCAGGCCAGCCAGAAAAATGGTGCAAATTCCAAGCCAGGGCCTTATTTTTTTTGGCCAGGCCTGGGGCTTGAACTCAGCTCCTGGTAACTCTTCCTCACCTTCGATCATCTTAGGCTGGGGTGCAGGCTCTGGACCCACAGTCCATCCTGAGATCCTAGGATCCAAATTCAAATCTTGGGACTGGCAAAAAAAAAAAGTGCTGGGAAGGTAGCTCAGTAATAGAGTCCTTGCCTTGCATGCATAAGGCCATGGATTCGATTCCTCAGTACCACATAAGCAGAAACAAGCCAGAAGTAGTGCTATGGCTCAAGTGGTAGAGTGATAGCCTTGAACTGAAGAGTTGAGGGACAGCACCAAGACTCAGAGTTCTGACCCCAAAACCAAGAAAAAAAAAAAGAAGAAAAGAGAGGAGGAAAAAAGGAGAAGGTTAAAACTCGGAAGTATCAGAGGTGGTTTTACATTTTTTTTCCTTTGCATGGCAAGCAGGGCTCGGAAAGTGTACATGAACTTGCACTGCTGAATTTTGGTGGGCTATCTGGGAAGCCATAGCCCAAAGCAGAAACCTAGGCCTGGGGCGTGAATCCCAGGACTCCCACCTATGAATGGTAGTATATCCTAAGAAATGCATTCCGATATACATCCTTATGTATGGAATGTTGTAAAGTAACAATTACATTACTGTATGATTATATTATAAAATTATACACAATAATTATACTATTTTGAATAATTTTCAGTTGATACTTTGTTATGTATTCAACCATAATACTTCAATACAGGAAGGAATAATTTATTGATAATTGTTAGTAATATAATATATATAATTAAATAATATACAGACATCTCTGTCTTGTTTCATATATATATACATACATATATATATATGTTACAATCTACATATCTATTTGTACACTTGTCATTCCTGGAGCTCAGTGGTAGAATGCTCCCCTCGATGTATGAAGACTTGGGTTCAATTCCACACTATTACATGCACAGAAAACCCGGAAGTAGTGCTGTCAAGCAGTTGAGCACTGGCTTTGAGCATGAAAGTTTAGGGACTGTGTCTAGGCCCTTACTCAAGCCCCAATACTGGAACCAAAAACAAGGTAGAATGTAGAATGTTCTGACTGCAATTATAGAAAGCCAGGATTTCAAATACCTCATCACAGAGCAAGCTGGGAGTCTGAAACTGATGGCTGTCATGTAACCTGACTTAGCCAGAGGTCAATAGATGCAGCACAGCATCATGGATCCAGACACTGCTGGCTCACCCCTAGCTGCTCAGGGGGTGAGATCAGACACTGAGGGTTGAAAACTCAGCCATGGCAGGAAGTCTGGTAGACTCTGAGCTGTGCCTCAAAGTGGTAGAGATCTAGCCTTAAGGAAAGATCTTAGGACAGTACCTCTAACCTATGAGTGAAATCCCTGAGGCTGATGACTCTCCCCCACAAAACATCCCTCTAAACCATTAGATGTGCACTTGTGCGGTTTGTGATGTGTATCTGAAAGAACGGTGATAGTGATGAAAGCACTCTAATTCTAATGACAGTTTGTGGGATATAGCTATGTGAGGAGTCCTTCCTGGGGTGCTGGGTGTTGAGTATTTCTGGGTTGTCCATGGGGTACTGAGTGCTGAGTCCTTCACACGGTGGTATGTGCTAAGTCTTTCACGAGTTGTATTCTTTCATCTGGTCCTTATAAGAGCTACACAAGTAAGATGAATGTGCAGATGAGAAAGTTGAGGCTCAGATATGTCCCCCAGGCAGGGCCAAATTTATGTATGTACTAAACTCTAGTGATTTGTCTACTGCAGACAATTGTTTTGATTTAGGTTACTCCATCATGAACCTTGAACTCAGAGCATAGATGCTGACTTTCTTTTTGGGCTCATGGCTCATGTTCTACCATGCTGAGCCAAGGACCCACTTGCAGCAAAGTGTCATGGCTTAGATGTCTTTAGCTGAGGTCTATCATTCTGCCTGCTCAGGAAGCTGAGGATCTCATTTCAAAAGTATCCCAGATCACGGTCCAAAGTCAGCCTTGGCAGGAAATTCCTTGAGATAGTTATATCCAATAAACCACCAGAAAGCCTGAAGGGGCATTGTAGCTCAAGTGGTAGTGTGCTAGACTGAGATGAAGAGCTCAGAGACAGCACCCAGGCCCAGACTTCAACTCCTCCAACTTACAAGAAAAGAAAGAAAGAAACCTGAATTGGAGTGCTGGGAATGTTTCTTTGGGGTAGACTGCTTTGTGTGTGTGAAACCCTGGGTTTGAATCCTCAGTACCACATCCCTACAAAAAAATCCTGAAGTGGCTGTGTGGTAAGAGTACTGTCCTTATAGATGAGAAACTCAGGTACAGTGGTTAGGTCCATAATTCAATCACCAGGATGGTGTATGCACACGCACGCGCGCACACACACACACACACACACACACACACACACACACACACGGAGGCACCGTTGCCAATAATGAATCATTTCATTCTGTTCAGCTCCCTAATTGTCTATGAGAAGGACTGTTGAATTAATGGTAGCAGTTTGTTTCAACACTGAAACATAGTCTAACAAGGACAGGATGAGTATAGGGAACTTGGTCTGCCATGGCAGGTGGCACAAATGAAAGCTTCCTGTCAAAACAGAGCACAGGGGAGAGAGATTGCTTGGGGTTCAAAGAGGCCTTTTTCTCCTAACCTTAACAGCCTGGGCACACTCATCCTCACTAATTGCCTTGGATGAATTGTTTGTTACCCAGATGCACAGGAGTGAGGCTTATTGTCTGCCTGATCCAACAATGAGGCAGATTTCCTCCAGCAGCCTGGGGTATGGAGACCCCCTCAGGTTAACTGGGAACATTGTGGGGAGCACCGGAACATGCACTGTCTTGAATGCACACTCTGTGCTAAGAAATCATTCTATTCAAAACAAATTTCCTAGCTAGGTGCCATTCTTCATAGCAACTCTGGCTCTTCACCAATTCAAATACATGCATATATACACAGACACATGGAGTTACTGGCTCTTTTTTTGTGGCAGGACCTGAGACTGGAACTGTGAGTCTAGACATTTTCCCTGATCTCCTTTTGCTCAAGGAAGCATTTTATTGTGTCTTAAATCATGATTACCCTAGGTTGGGATGCAGCTTTTACACCCACCCAGGGATCCTAGGACCAGAGTTCAATTCCCAGCACTGGCAAAAATACAGCAAACCAACAAAAATGGATTTTGAAAAACCAGGTAATTTTACACAACAGGTTTGCTTTTGTTTACTTAGCACTGTGACCCTCCTGGGGCTCAATGACTTGGCTTGAAAATTGTAGGTGACCTTGCATGGATGAAGGCTGGGGGGCTGTCAGTGAAGATCAGTCCAACCCAGATACCTAGGCCCTGAGATCGATCCTAGGCCTGCCACCCACACATGGCTGAAGATCTTAGGAAACTTGTTCCTATCTATAGGAACACTAATAGAATGTTTGAAATGTGCTAACTGAATTACTAATTAGATAGTCATTCCAGTATAAGATTGTATGCAATAAATATAGATCATTGATTAATTCTTTATGAAGTATCCTACCATGATTAATTAATGGAGGCATAACTTTAGACCAAATAATTGGTAGTAATAGAATATGTGAAAATAAGATATAGACATCACTCTTTATATATGGTTATACACTAGAATCTACATAAATCTCTGTCTCTCTCTGTATACCTTTGTAGATGCATATACATATGTTAATACACACACACACGTGCACACACACACACAAACACACACACACAAACACACACACACACACACACACACACACTGCAATCTAAACATCTATCTGTTTATATATTGGCCATTCCTCGGCTTGATCTCAGGTCCTCAAATGTGCCCACCAACTTCACTTGCATCAGACTGGTGTGCTAACATTTACCCTTTCATGAAGTGGGCCTGTCAGACCCTGAGTTCAAGGCACAGAACTGGCAAAAACTTAATCCTGTGGGAAAACCCAATTGTCCCACTGTTTTCCTTATCGGTGAAAGTCCTGGGCCTCAGGAATGATGTAGAATACATAAGCAAATCTATGTCTTATGTAATAGGATGCAACAAATGTTATATGTGTGATCATACTCACTCAAATGCATAAGAAATAAATAAAACATAAAAAATGAATACACTAACCACAACATACAGTAAACATTTGCATGTAAATATAAATCATGTTTTTAAAATGTATACGAATATTATTTTTGAATTCAGGCCCTAGGAACAGGCCTTTCTTTATTGTCTTCCAGCATGGTGATCTTCCCATCCCCCAATGTGCTGCCGATTTCCCCCGACCCTGAGTTCAAATACCAGGCCTGGCAGAAAAAATGGCAAGAATTATAAGCCACGGATCCTCATAATATTTTAAATATTTTTAATGTATGTATGTATGTATGTATGTATGTATGTATGCATGTATGTATGTTTGTATGGTTTTTTTTTATTTTGTCAAGCACAGGGCTTGAACTCAGGTAGTGGCAATTCTACCTCAGCTTTGATCACTCTAGGCTGTGATGTAGCCACTGGACCCACAGCTGCTAATGGGATCAGGCCTTTCAGGGAAAACAATGCACAGAAAAAATGTGGCCTTTTTACGTTTTCTTCCTTTGCACGGTGACCCTCCTAGGTCTGAATGACACTGTTGCAAAGGGTACTTCACCTTGCATTGCTGAAGGTTGGCGGACTATTAGGGAAGCCATAGGCTCACGTGGCAACATAGGACCTGACCAAACAATGGCAGGAAATACTAAGAAACTGGTTCCCATCCATAGGAATAACAATGGATTTTTGTCAGTGTCACAGTTGAATGAGTTAATCATGATGCTCCTATAAAATTAGACAGTGTTTTCAGGAGTCTGATTGATTTTATTTAATTTTTATGAAGCATTAAAAGAATATTATTATTTACAGGAACACAATAATTTCAGGACACTGATTGATTTCATTAATAGTGTAAGGATGAAAACAATAACATTAATTACATGGATGCATAATAAATACCCAAGAATTGGTAGGAATGTAGTCTTATAACTGAATAACGTATAGACATCTCTGGCACTCTATAAAGATATATATTTATTAGTATACTGTCATCTGCATGTCAATCTGTTCATATTTTGTTAACTCCTGGGCTCGATCTCAGGTCCTGGGAACAGCCTGTCAGCTCAGTTTGCCCCAGGAGGGTGTGTTCACACTCAACCATTCATGAATTTGGCCCTGTAGGCCATGAGTTCAGATACCAGCACTCCCAAACAATGAATCATTGAATAAGAAGCTGATGCTGACACGTTTTCCTTTTCTGTGAATGTCCTGGTGTCAGGTATGAAGTGGAATACATATGCAGGTTTATATCCTATGTAATCAATGTAACCAACGTTCTATGTGTCATAATAATCAATAAATAAATGGTCAATACATAAAAAAAACAAAAAAATACAATAACTACACTGAATGCAATATGGAGTGAACGTATGTATGTAAATATAAATATAAATCATATATTTAAATTGTACATGAATAGGTGGGGATCGATTTCAGGCCTAAGGAACAGAATTGAATTTCTTGACTTCAAGGAAGCCAGATTCCCCTTCCTACACAGTACAACAGTGTTACCCAGACCATGAGTTCAAATCCCAGTCCTGGCAGAAAAATGGCACCTTTATAGTATGTGAGGCCCAATTCTTAGGTATTTCATTATTCCTCCATTTTATGAATGTGATTGTGTAAATGCTTAATAAAGTATTAAATAAAATCGATTAGTGTCCTATAATATAATTATGTACAATTTTATCCTAGAATCATTCAAGAACTGCCCATTCAATCATGAAATACATCCCATCCTATTTGTATTCATATGGATATGAATGAGTGTCTTAGGATCTCCTGCCATTTGGAGGTGGCAGCCCCAGGATTCGAACTTTGCGTTCTAGCTCCCCCCACTTAAACCTGAGAATAGGGATCTCACTGTTCTGCCCAAGAACATCAGCAAGACCAATGATTAGGCAGGCACCAGTGGCTCTCAACATTCCTCCTTGACGTTTACAAGGCTGTGATGGGAGGATCATGGTCAAGGTCACCCTCAGGAGGAAAGTCCTTGAGACCCTGTCCAACTTCAGTGCCAACAAAGCCAGAAGCCCTGTGCCTCCAGTGGTAGAGGGCCAGCCTTCAGCAAAAGCAGCTCAGAGACTGTGCCCAGATCCTGAGTTCAAGGTTCGGAACTGGTAACAAACAGACATAAACAACAATCTGTGCAGCCATCCAGCTAAAGCGGTCTCCCTCTTGTCCCCAACTGAATGGGACAGAGTTCCCTGGGAAAAGTGCTGGGAGAGCCCCTGTCAACTTGATTCTGCCCATGCTGATTGCATCACAGGATTCTAGCCACACCCGCATTATTTCATGTTTCTTTCTGACCAATGGGATACAAGAATGGTGGCAACGCCCACATTCCATGATGCCTGGTAGCACCTGGATTCCCTCTTTTAGTACACCACTACCAGCAGTTAAGGAAGGTAGAGGTGGATGAGTGGTGAGCAAGAGACTCAAGGTAACTTTAGAGAATAGTAAGAAATTGACATGCCCCACCCCCCTACCCCCCTTCCTGTGGTGCTGGATTTCAAATCTCAGCGGGCCTAAGGCCCTGACCTGGTCCCTGCCCCTGGTCCTCTGCTCTGGGTCCATGTGTCTGCCATGTCACCGCCATCCCTGCTTGCTCTACCTGAATCAGCTGCCAACAGTGTCTCCCAGCAGCACAGGTGAGTGGCCGCCCCAATACCATTCCCAACTCGGTCAGAAACCCCTCTGAGAGCACCATAACCCCCTGCTTGTTTCCTCTCCCTGGCTCTGAGGAGCCACCTTTCTGTCTTGTGCATTTCTGAGAAACAATATATGCTCAGGCTGGGCTGAGCTCAGGCGGTCCTCCTATCTGTGACATGTATGCTCCACCAGTCCTGGTCCTCTGTAGTTGGGATGGTAGACATATAGAGCCATGCTCAGTCATCAGTTTAGATGGATATCACAAACTCTTAGTCCATGGCAGCCGATTCTTGACCACAGATAAAGCTCTGGGTAGGGCCACAACCATTGGAACTCAGTCTCTTCACAGGACAGTTGTGAGGAAACAAAGGATTTATATAGAGAGATCTCTGAAACATGGCTAGGCACAGAGGGAGTGGCCTTCAGGTAATGTTCTCGACAATTCTGTGAGCATATGACAGGAAGATACTTGGAAAGGGTTCAGGTGGCCCCTGTTATTAACGGGGCAACCGGTGTGGGATTATGAAGCAAAACATGGCTCTCTTTCATCATTACCCTATCCACATGAGGAAGGGTATCCTTCACTGTGTTGAGTTTTGCAACTGGGGAAAACAAAGCATGGAGATGCTGGGTGACCTACTTATGACCTCAAGTTCACAGGAAGCTAGGCCTGACTTCTCTACCATGCTCCCTAGTTAAATGGGTGCTATTCAGTCCACTTTTTGTAGTGGGAAGTCCACTTCTTGTCAGTCATGGGGCTTGAACTCTAGGTCTTGGCGCTGTTCAGGAGCTTCTCAGCTCAAGACTAGCGCTCTACCACTTGAGCCCACAGCACCACTTTCAGTTTTCTGGTGGATCTTTGGAGATAAGGGTCTCACAGACTTTCCTTCCCGGGCTGGCTATGAACCATGATCCTCATTTCTCAGACTCCTGTGTAGTTGGGATTAGAGTTCTGAGCCACGGGCACAGGGTTTAAGTGTACTTCTCACTTTCTTTCTCCCTCTCTCTCACATGAACTGGTTGAATGTGTGCTGGAGGAGGTGGCCCATTGTCTCCATGTGGCTAGAACCCATGGTGGCCCTCTCATTCTGGAGGTGGGCTGTGGGTCAGGAGCTGTCTCGCTCAGCCTGTTGAAACAGCTCCATGACATAAGCTCCTCTGTACCCTGGCTAGACCATGATGGTTATTCATTTTCCATCCAGCCTTACTGGACTTCTCATATTGAACTGTTTTCTACATCATTTTCTAGCACCTGGCCAAAATTATGATACATAGTTACAGAATCAAAATATCATGCCTTCTTAAGAAATTCATTTAGGATTCTGGGAATGTGGTTTCATGGTACATTGATTGCCTAGCATGCATGAAACCCTGGGTCCAATTCCCTAGTACCACATAAACAGAAAAACACTGGAAGTGGTGCTGTGCCTCAAGTGGTAGAGTGCTAACCTTGAGAAAAAAAAAAGCTCAGAATAATTCCCTAGCCCTGAGTTTAAGCCCCTGGACTGGCAATAAAAAAAAGTATTCAAATATTTTTTCATTCATGTGACTGTTTCTAATATATTTATAAGATAATTTCTTTGTTGCTTTTTATGTCCCCCCACACAAGATATAACCCCTTCTTTCACTGTATTTAATGTTGGTATAATTTGTGGAGGGGAATGGAAAAAAAAAACAAATCGTTTAAATAGGGATACAGGTGGACCCATTGTAATAACGAGAAGTACAAGTCGTTATGTTGAAAAACGAACTTTACAATTTTGGCGGGGGGGGGGAGGCGGTAGAGATGGGAGGGATGGTAAGGGATAGGAAGGGGAAACAAAGGAAGAGGCAACAATACTTGATAAGAAATGTACTCATTATCTTGCCCACATGTAATTGTAACTCCTCTGTACAGTATTTTCACAATTAAAAAAAAAACCATTTAGTTAGCAAATGCAAAATAAAGAAACCATACTTTGAATATATAATTGCTCCTTCCATACTGACACCTGACAATAGTCCCTTATTCATGTACTTTACTTATAATAGCATACTCTGTTGAAAAAAAAGTTTTGGTCATTAGGTCAAATGCCAGGATTTTGTGTGGTCACTGCTAATCACAGAGAGTCTAAGTGACATTTGGAAATCTTTTTGGTCAATCATAGTACCAAAAACGCAGAGGCTAATTAACAGTTGTGACAGAATAGAAGGAATAACTCGATGGAAGGAATAAATGATAGCAACTAAGGTGTACCAGAAACTGTTCTTGAGAACCATTTTTGGTTATTGAAGAACTAGTTATCAACTAAGCTTATTCCTCATTGCCTTTAGCAGTCTAAATCTCTTAGGCTAGTTCTTAATATCTGTGTGATAAATGTATCTCTTTCTGTGCTGTTCTTTCCTACTCAATCTCCTTTGCTTTCTAAAAATCTGTCTTTCTATTTTTCACTATGAACATTTCCTGATACTAAATACAACCATACAGATGGCAGAGGATGCTAATGTAAGGGTCCCATGAGTCATTAATGTAACAACATGGAAAAGGAGGACATATTTATTGCTACCTCAATTTTTCTGAAAAGCTGCAATGTCATCATTTGTTTCAAATTTCCATACTTTGTCTACATAGTGTCATTAAGTGCACATAAATGCAAATATGAGCCAGGTGCTGATGCCTGTAATGCTAGCTACTCAGGAGATTGAGACTAGAGGATTGTGGTTCAAAACCAGCCTGGTCAGGAAAGTCCACGAGACCCTTTTCTTCAATTAACCACCAGAATCCCAGAAGTGGTGCTGGAGCTAAAGTGGTAGAGTGTTCAACTTGAGTTGAAGAGCCGAGGAATAATGCCCAGGGTCAGAGTTCAATCCCCACGACCAACAAAAAAAGTGAAATGTGACTTTAAGTTTCCACAAAAGAAACGACAAGTTCAATAATCTTTCCAAGCAGAAAAAATAATTCCAAAATGATTCAGTGTACCTACTTTTGCTGAATTATTTAAGTTATGGCTTTTTTTGCTGGACATAATCTCTTCTTTTAAAAATTGTCAAATATTAGCTTTACAATATACTTCATCTAATATTTCTTATTTCAAAAGAGAAGTCTATACAGCTGATATCACATAGCTTTCTTACTAGCTTAGTTCAAAGTCAACCCAGGCAGGAGAGTCTGTCAAACTCTTATCTTTAAATAAACGCCCGAAATCCAGAAGTGGAGTTTTGGCTCAACAGTAGAGTATTGGCTTTGGGGGCAGGTGGGCAGGAAAGGCAACTGTTCAGGAACAAGGTCCAGCCTCAGGGTTCAAGCTCCACAACCAGCACAAACTAAACAAGCAGATATTTCTTTGGGACCCTCCTTAAAAGAATACTCCTTTAAGAGAAGGGGCTCCTTTTGTTGATCATACTCACTAGATCCTGCTTTTTGGAATCCTTATTGCTAAGGAGAACTCAGGACCATACTAAGTAATTGATAACTGACTCCTGCAACAAAAGGATCATCTCAGGAATGAAATATCCATGCATAAGGCACTTTAAAATTTCCATGTCTTTGTTTCTTTGCAGTAGAACATTTTTAAAACAACGTTATTTCTTTTTGTTCTATACTGGCCTTCAAATAACACATTATTTCTTTTTGTAATACTCAACTAAAAGTTTACAGAAAAGTTTTATATGAGTAAATAACACACTCGAAAAAGTCAGGGACAGAGTTTCCTTCAAGCCTTGGGATTGTTTTCTTGTACAGTAAAAAGGAAATCACATATTAACTTGAACTTTGTCATTCCTCCATGTTCCATTCCTCTCCTGGGATCAGTTTCCACATCCAGTAACCGTTACTTCCAGTAACAACCAATGGTGCTGCTTGAGGTATAATGAACAGGATTCATCGTAGGGTACAATTGGATTCAACATACTTGTCAATAAATGTAACACAAGCGATCAGCAGAAGCAGGGACAAGAACCACATGATCTTTATATGGATTTAGAAATCTTTTAATAAGCTCCAATACCCCTATATTATTAAAAGGTCTGAGAAGCTAGGAATGCATGCAACTTTCCTCAATATTATACAGAGTATGCATTTGACAAAGAATGTACCTAACAGTGGACACATGAAGACATTAAAATCTGGAATGAAGTCTAGACTAAAACTCTTCTACACAGCTCTTTAAAAACCACTTGACCCACAACTATTTTTCTAATAAAACAATTGCTAATACCAGAAAAGTCTTATTAATTTTTCTTGCATCTGTTGCTTAAAGATTTGTGATAAGCTGGGCTTCTCAATAAACTCTAAAGCAGAAATATTTGTCTTGGAGTCTGTGGATGCTTTAAACCTGTGTTTTAATTCACAATGTTACATTAAATGATTTAAGGGTTTTGGATCATTTCAAACATTTGTGGTGTAATGAATGATCTTTGTTAAACATGTATTCTGTAAAGTGCCGTAGTCTTTTTATGTGTAGTGTATTTAAATATATATTATATAAAATACATACACAGATTTGTGTGAAAGATGTGCAATTACAAAGGTGTATGAATGTATGTATATATATATATATATACATATATATATATATATATATATATATATATATGTATATATATTTTGGAAACTGGACAGGAGTCGAAATGGGGTGTTTCTGTTTTGGCAGAGGAGAATCACACATTTTTTACCTGCATGGCCTCATCATTAGCGTTAAACAATTTTAATGCTACACAAATCTTATGTGAAGAAATGGCTGCTATGAACTCATTTTCTCTTAGGTCTAAAATAAAATAATCACTGTACGTGAGTGAAGCCAGACCCAGTTAATGCTAGTCTTTCATGTGAAATGTGAAGCTCCCATGTTGCCTTTTTCTGTTGGTGTGATAACCAGTAATTAGTACATTCTCAATAAGGAGCTATTTCTTAACATAGACCAGGTTAATGCTACACCACTGTTTAAAGGGCTAATCTCACACCTTCTTAGCCATGAGTCTGGCTTAGAATGGAGTTCTCTGTGCAATAACTTTTGGCCACTGGAAATTCCTGGCCTCCAGTTGTGTTTGGGTACCAATGACTCCATTGGCCCCAAGAGTTGATGGGATGACTGGGATTTCGACTGAGACTGTGGTGAAACTCTGCCCAAGGCTGAGGGGGTCAAGAGGTGCTTTGGAGGAACTTGGCACCATTTGAAATTCAGCAGCCATTTGAGCCAAATATAAAATTGTATTTACAACTGACAGACTCAATTTGAGCCTTCAAATTTGTGGTTATTCTATTGTAAAGTAATATGTTGTTTATCTAGCATTTATTAGATTTTATGCATATGTATTTTCACAATGTGCTCCTCAGTTTGAATTAAACCAGATTTTGCAAACTCAAAAAATAATAAAATAAAATCTGGAATGAAACAAGGATGTCCACTCTCTCTACTACTCTTCCATATAGTAGTGGACATTCTAGCAAGAGCAATAGGCAAGAGAAAAACATAACGGGGATCCAAATAAGGAAGAAGTAAAACGATCCCTTTGTACAGATGAAATGATCCTGTATTTAGAGACCCTATACCTACCTTCCTCAAGTTAGTAAAGGTGTTGTTAACCTTTAGTAATGTAGCAAGGGTATAAAACCCACAAGAATCAGTAGTCTTTCTTTGTTACCAACAATGGGAACATCCAGGTTGAAATCCAAAAAATAACCTCATATGTATTAGCCTCAAAATCAACTCAAATCTAAACAAAACAAAACAACAACAACAAAACTAGGAATTAATTTAACCAAAAATGTGAAGGACCTCTACTGTGAAAATTTAAAAATATAAAAAGGGAAACTGAAGGAGATTCAAGGAAATGCAAAATCTTTCAATGCTTTCACAAATAACATTGTGAAAACTGCACTTCTGCCCCCAAACAATTGACAATGCACTACCCATCAAAATCCCAACAATATTCTTCAATGCAGTAGAGAAAGCAATCCAAATTTAATATGAAATTAGAGAATTACAGATGTAAAAGTAGGCTTAGAAATGAACTCATGGGCCTATAGTCATCTTACACACACACACACACACACACACACACACACACACACACACACACACACAAACACACAATGGAATTCTATTCACCCATTAGAAAGGATGACTTTTCACCAGTCTTAAGGAAAATGAAAGGCTTGGGAAAATTATGCTAAGAGAAAGGAATGCAGACGCAGAAAAATACAGGTTTCATGGATTCATTCATTTATGGTAGCTAGAAGGTGCCTACAAATCTACAAGTAAAAAAGACAGATTCTACCCCTTCCCAGTTAGAATGGCCATTATCAAGAAAACTAATAATAGCAAATGCTGCCGTGGGTGTAGCCAATTGGTAACCTCCCTGGGCTGGCTTTGAACCATGATCCTCAGATCTCAGCCTCCTGAGTAATAAGGATTACAAGCGTGAGCCACAAGCACCCGTCTCCAATTGGGAATTCTATTACACTGTTGGTGGGAAGTTAAACTTGTTCCACTCCTCTGGAATGCAGTATGGAGTTTCCTCAAAAGACTAAACATAGATCTCTCTTATGACCCCTTAATTCCCCTCATGGGCAGTAATCCAATAAATAAACAAGCTCACATTAATGCTACAAGCATAACCATGTTCAGGGCCCGGGCCCAGAGTTCAAGGACTGGAAAAAAATGTTACCACTGCTGGTATTGGATCCCGAAAATATGAATTTTTTGACATAAGATAACAAACCATTCTATTTGCAGTAGCTAGGACAGGATTTAAATGTTGTGGGTGATAAAATGGCTTCTTTGTTGAATGTTAGGAAAAGATGTAGGCAGTCCAACAAAAGGGAGATTTTTTTTGGTCTTGGTCGAGGGGCTTTAAGTCTGGGCTTGTGTACTGTCTCTGAGCTCTTCAACTCAAATGGAGATAAGAGTCTCAGGGACTTTCCTGCCAGGCTGGCTTTGAAAAGCAGTCCTCAGTTCTCAGCTTCCTGAGTAGCTAGGATTACAGCTGTGAGCCTCTGGCACCAGGCTAAAAATGGGGGATTTTTAAAAAAGAAAATCCCCCTCTTCATCTATGTCTAAACCTCAGATATCACTATTAGAACACTTCACCCTCAACTCATTTCATCAGACATTTGTAAATTTTCTCTTTTCCTTCATGTGGGAATACTGCAGTAAATATCAACTCAGCTGTGGGAATGGATCAATTGTATGGTATTTGCTAGCACATAAATCAGCAACTGTTACATCAAAACAAATGAAACCTCATTAGGAATATTTTTTCTCTTTTTATTACAAATCTGTGCTTGATTCCTTCCTAATGTGATATTGGACCTCGTAACTGAGTGATGAAGTTTTCTTTCTCTTCAGCAATTGGCCTTCTCCTACATGTGGTCAAATATTTAAGAATGCAAAGATTTCCATTGATAATTCATTAAGCTGACCTCTAAGAGAATGCACATATCTGGAATTTGGTCTGCTGTCTTGTTCTTATATGCACAGGCTTTCTAAGATTTATTTGCTGTACAAGGAATTGTATTTTCCAATCTTCTTGTGACCAATTTTAGTCTCTCTGATCAGTTTTTTGACCCTCTCTCTGAAGACCTATTTCAGTCTGCCTCATAAAAATATATTAGTTATCAGATAAATGACTCTCAGCTTCCGTATTTTGCCTGACTTCATGTAGGCTGTGATAGTTGCCCTGAGTTGCTGTTCTTGCTGGAGTTTTGTTTTGTTTTGTTTTTAGAGGCCTAGGATTACTATTCACGGTAGTAGCTTCTCTGGACCCCTTTGATCCCCAGGCCTGTAGTCAATGGGTTTTTTCCTAAAGATACAAAGAACAGCTGAATAAATTCCTGTTTTAATTGTCTCAAAATGAGGCAATCCGGCATCCTTGCAAAGCCATGGATAATCCAATGTAACCCCTTAATAAATGGTCTATCAAGATGGCTTTTCAAGGTTGACTGTAAAAAATGTTCATTTCCAAGTCACCAACATAAAACAGATCACATCCCTGGGAGCAGACTTTTGGAAGGAAGGTACCCCTTCCTTACTTCTCTTATGATAGACCAAACCATAATATTCTGCAGTTGTGGTCAGCCTTGAGCACATTTTCCTTATAATATTCTGTAGTGTAAAAGAGGACCAACTATCAAAATAAAGGTGAAAATACTTATCTACTACACACTGATTTATCTTTTTTATATCTGTTGTTATTTTCATTACTTCAAACACATGGATAATTTAAACTTGGGATTAAACAAGTGGCAAAATATTGATAGAATAAACATTCAGTTTACCTTCATATATCCAATAAAATACACTTATCCCTTTATGGAAAATTAAGTCCAACTATAGAAACAATGGCAGGGATATAAAATAATCCTCAACTCAGAAATTCAGTCTCTCTATAAATATTTATTTGGTTTCTACCAAATAAATAAAATTTAATTAATGAATGTGACTTTTAAGTATCATCGGAAACACTCTTCATATACATAATTGTTTATAATTTTATAGATGTCACCTTGGCAAGAATTTAACATGCATGTAGAAATCAAATTTCCACAATTTAAGCTAGATGAGAGGAGTCAAACTCTGCTGTACTGTGTGGTGTGAATATTACCACAGTGCTGAACCCTTCCACCTAATACCAAGTCATGTGCAATAATTTATTATTTGATGTTAAGATGAGTGCGAAGTAGAAAACACTTTGAATTATTACATTAATTCACAGAAATGAAACAATAATGATGTTATTCATTTAAATTCTAATGCTTCTCAATTTTACAATTCATGCTATATATTATTAAACTTAGTTTCACTTTCTTTTCTATAGCTACTGAAATTAAAATTATATATTAAACATTCAATATTAAGAAATCAATAAGAAGTAACCTAATTTTAAAACGATATACTATTAAACTGTGATTTGAAGTATAGTTCCAACAAGTTGTGAGGTTAAGAAAACATTATTAGAATTATTAGTAATATTTTATAACTTACCAGCTTGTTATTTGTTTACTAATTGTGTCATTTTTTATTCTTGGTCCAAGTCATCTGTTTACCTTAATTGTTTAGTTTTCTATTTTATCTCTATTGGTTTACTGATTGTACATTTTATTTTCCCTTTTTAGTGACTGACATGAGGCTGAAAATCTGCATGCTAGTTTATTACTTCCTATGTTAAAGTCAAATTACTGCTCTTCACAGCTGTTTTACTCTTCTTTGTATAGTACCGTATTTCCCCACTCACATGTCCTGTATTGCTGCTTGCTATCATGTATTTTATATTTTATATTTAAATTTTATTGTCAAGTTAATGTACAGAGGGGTCATAGTTACATAAGTAAGATAATGAATTCATTTCTTTTATAACTTGTTATCCCTTCCCCCATTTTTCTCCCTCTTCCATCCCAATGCCCCCCCAAGATTATTTCCAATGTATTGTCTTGTGAGTATCACTGTTGCATAAGTTGCCCCTTTTGTCCTTTGTCTCACCATTTTGCTTTTTCCCTTTCCCTTAACTAGTTCGGATCAACATATTTACAATATCCAGGGTATCAAAATCAAATACAGTTACTACAGAGGATAAGCCATAGGTGTGGAAAACACAAAAGGATAAAAAGAAATCACATATTACACTTAGAACAACAAGAAATAACATATCTTGGAGATCATTTCCCTTGGAATCACCATACATTCTCATATGTACATAGCTATTGAGCTATTCTTCTCATCTACTAAGATTATCCTTGATGTACACAATAATGCTCCCCTATTACACAGTAATTCCACTTCTTGGCATTTACCCAAGTGATCACAAACAAGATCACACTAAAGTTACTAGAACAATTATGTTTATCACAGTATTATTTATCATAGCTAGGATAAGGAATCAATCCAGATGCTCCTTAGTAGATCAAGGATCAAGAGAATGTCACACACACACACACACACACACACACACATACACACGCACACACACACACACACACACACACACACACACACACACACACATTGAATACTATGCTTCCATCAGAAAGAATGATACCACCTCATTTGTAGTGATATGGAAGATCTTGGGAAAAAATCATATTAAGGTATGTAAGCCAGACTTAAAGAAACATAGGTCCCATGGTTTCCCTTATTTGGAATTATTAGTTTACATCTAGGATAATCTCATGTATTTAAATTTGACATTTTGTTCTATGTTGAGCATACAACATTATTGCTACCTTGTTTGTTATTTCTGCAAACAGGCAGGTATATTTAAAGAATTACGTTCATGTCATCGATTACTGAAGGAAGAACATCTAAAAGAGCAGCCCCTACTAGGAAGAACAACTCCAACTCATTTAGTTTCATTCCTATCTTAGGCCAGTGTTGTCCTCTGTATCCTCATGTTGTACATTAAAATTGTATACTTGGTCATCCTGTATATTTACTATCTTCTACATTGTGACCTAAATGCCCCAGCAATTCCAGTTTGCTTTACTTTAAAAAAAATTTCTCTCATAATGATTGAGTTTGGTGTGTGTGTGTGTGTATGTGTTTGTGTGTGTGTGTGTGTGTGTGTAGTTTTACAAATATCAGAAGACAACATTTTTCTTCATTTAGAGTACATCTTTCAGGTCATTGTAAGTTATGCCTAATTGGAGAAATCTCTTGCTATTTTAAAGATGAAACAGAAAAATATATTTGTGCATGCACCACAGTTGCTTTATTAGTCTGTTGTTGAACACTTAACTTCTATTTATATCTGGGCGGCTGTTGTGAACAATGTGAATAACAAACAACTACAGATATATTTTCGAGTTACCCAGAGAGAAATAATCAAATGATTGTTGTGTCAGATGGTATTTCAACTTTGCATTTCTTTAGAAAACTGCAAATTACTTTCTACAATGAGAATACTAACCTGTATTTTGACCAAGAGTGTAGAAAATTTCCTTTTCTCACACTCTCACCAACATTATTACATTTTGAGTTTTTTAAGGGCAGGTTTTTACAATGTGCAGAACCCCAGACTGGCCTTAGACGCAAATCCTCTTACTCCAAACTGCTAAATGCTTGGAATTATAAGCCTTTTCACCACACCTGGTTCCTTTGATTTTTTTGATAAGAGTTATTATAGTTCTGAAGTAGTATCATAGTAATTTTCAATTGCATTTCTATAATGACTTCTGTTCACAAAGCATTAATCTAGCATAGAAGTGGTATTAAGCACAACTTTGTAAACACACTGGCGCTTTTCAGGACTTTTTGGAAACATGTCTATTCAGAACTTTTGTCCATTTTTAATCGTTTCGTGTTAATCTCATCTTTAATCTCTCTATACAAAATCAATACTTAATTCAATATAGTAGAAAGAAAAAAATTAAGCAACTCCTAACATTTTTCAATTTTCAATAATATTATATTGTTTAAATCATTTTTTGTTTACACTTAAGACTATATAAATAAATTTAGTTAGACCTTTTACAAGGCTATATGTATTTTATTTATTTTTCGTTCATGGCTCTTTCCAAAGCCTGTGTGTCTAATTTTTCTAGGTTTCTTTCAGTCTCATGTAGTTCAGATTTCAAACTGAAGTATAAATGGAAAGAAGCACAAAAACAATAGAGTTCCTCTCATCTGATGATGCCTCTACAAGAATAAGGAAAGAATTCAATCTTCTAAGGACCTTTGATTGGCTATAAAAAAGAGAATTCATTCCTCTAGGTCTTCCCTATTTTTGAAATTTAACTTAAATGATGTAAAACACAATATACTACTCAGAGACTTTTATGTTTTCATCAGTTTTGCACATTTTCATATGGACTTCACTTCAGTCTACAGCATTCCTTCATTATTCTGTCCCTGATGTTTTTATACTGTCAAGACATAATAAAATCAGTTTGATTTACAGCATGAGAAGTTATCCACCTGGCTGACTTTGAAGCAGAGCATGGTCAATAGAGAACATGCCTTCTGGTTTCTCATTACATGTAATGGCTTTTGTAATACTGATTGCATTCTATTTAATATTTAAAAAAAAAAAACTGCTGGCTAGTTTGTGATCATTTGGGTAAATGCCCCAAAGTGGTATTGTTGGATCATAGAGGAGCTCTATGTGGAGTCTTTGGAGGAAACTCCATACTACTTTCCAAAGTTGTTGAACAAGTTTACACTCCCAACAATAATGCATTAAGGTTCCATTCTGTCCACATCCCCACCAGCATCTGTTGTTTTTAGAGTTCATGACTATAGCCATTCTAACTGGGGTGATATGGTATCTCAATGTTGTTTTGATTTGCATTTCTTTTATGGCTAGAGAGGTTGAGCATTTCTTCATGTGTCTATTGGCCATACTTTTTTCCTCTTCAGAAAAGTTTCTAAGTCTTTAGCTCACTTATTTATTGGGCAGTTGTTTGTTTGAGGATTTGTCGTTGGGGATTTAATTTTTTTGAGTTCCAGGTATATTTTAGATATGAGACTCTTGTCCATTACCAGCACAACTATGTTTATTGAAGCATTATTTATCATGGCTAAAATATGAAACAACCCAGATGTCCCTCACTAGATAAAAGGATGAAGAAAATGTGATATATATAAAATGGAATTCTATGCCTCCATCAGAAAGAATGACATTGCCCCATTTGTTAGGAAATGGAAAGACTTAGAAAAAATTATATTAAGTGAATTAAGCCAGGCCCAAAAAAACATAGGTAATAGGTCCCATGGTTCCTCTTATTTGCAAAAACTAGTATATGTCTGAGACAAGCAGAAAAGTTCAGATAAGTTGATGTTAGGTGAAATGAACCCCAAGATAAAGATTCAACTGTTTTTTTTCCTTTATTGCAATTGTTTCCAACATTTATAAGATGATTTCTTTGTTGATTTGTATGTCCATCCCCCATGGTATAACCCATGCTTTCACTGTATTTGTTGTTGGTATAACTTGTGGAGGGGAAGGGAAAAAAAATCATTTAAATAGGGATGCAGGTGGACTCATTGTAATAATGAGATGTACAAGTCCTTATGTCGAAAAATGAACTTTACATCTTTGGTAGGGGGGGAGAGTTGGTGGGATGGAGAGTGTGGGAGGAGATGGGAAGGGATAGGAACAAGAAGCAAAGAAGGAGGCAACAATGCTTGATAAGAAATATACTCATTATCTTGCCCATGTAATTGTAATTGTTATTCCTAGAAGTTTATGTTAAGTATTTCGCAAGTTTTTTTCTCTTAATTCTTAAGAAAATATTTGCTATAATTCTAATATTATTACCATTTTAGTTTTAGGAAATATTGTAATTAAAGGCACTAAGTGCATGGACCAAAGACACACAGTGGGGAAGGAAATGATTCAAAATTTCAAAAAGTAAGCAATAAAAAAGTAGGTAAAATCCTCTCCATTCCCTTACTCTCTCAACTCAATATTCATGCTGTCCAAGAAATAATAGCATAGCAATTATTGCCCACGGTAATTGTTTTCTGTCACATTTTGTCTTCAACACAGTGTTGGTGACATTGGGTTATCATGCTCAGAGCTGAGCTCATAAATTGAGGTCTAAAGAGAGACAAATTTCTTGTGTTCCACAGTTCCAGTATACATTTTAAAAAGTACTAAAGGGCTGGGAAGGTAGCTCAGTGGTAGAGCGCTTGCCTTGCATGGATGAGGCGCTGCGTTCGATTCCTCAGCACCACATAAGCAAAAAAGAAAAAAGGAGGAAGTGGCGCTGTGGCTCAAGTGGTAGAGCACTAGCCTTGAGCTGAAGAGCTGAGGGACAGTGCCCAGGCCCAGAGTTCAGGCCCCACGAACAGACCCCCAAAAAATATTTTAAAAAAAGTACTAAAACTAGACGGTAGCTGGTGGCTCACACCTATAATCCTGGCTACAGAGGAAGCTGAGATCTGAGGAATGCGCTTCAAAGCAAGCCCAGGCTGGAAAGTCTGTGAGACTCTTATCTCCAATAAACTACTAGGAAAGCAGAAGTGGCACTGTGGCTCAAGGGGTAGAGCACTCACCTTCAGCTGAAAGGCACAGGGAGAGCACCCAAGCCCAGAGTTCATGCCGCATGACCAATTAAAAAAAAAGATTAAAACGTTTAAATACCATCACTTACTGTGTTTTAAGAATCCAAAAATGAAATAAATTCACATATAATCACTCCAAAATGCTTTAAAAGCGGGAGATGATAAACAAGCCTCCATGAAGTAAATTTTCTTCTACTTTTTAAATTATTCTGAAAGCCTTGTGCTGGTTGGTCACACCTGTAATCCTGTCTACGCGGGTATCTGCTCAGGAACCTGAGATCTGTGGATAACCTTTGGAAGCCAATCAGGACAAAAAATATTCATGAGATTATTTTTAAAAAATTACAATGGAATTCTATGCCTCCATCAGAAAGAATGACATTGCCCCATTTGTTAGGAAATGGAAAGATTTGGAAAAAATTATATTAAGTGAAGTAAGCCAAGCCCAAAGAAACATAGGTCCCATGGTTTCCCTTATTTGCAATATCTAGTATATGTATGAGTCAAACAGAAAAGGTCAGATAATGTGATGTTAGGAAAATGAACCCTTAACATATGTATTTAAATGTTTTTTCTTTCATGAATTTTTTTCTAACGCATTTATAAAATTATTTCTTTGTTGCTTTGTATATCCCCCCCCCCCACACAGTATAACCCCTGCTTTCACTATATTTGATGTCGGTATAATTTGTGGAGGAGAAGGGGAAAAACAAGTCGTTTAAGGATACAGGTGGACACGTTGCAACAATGAGAAGTACAAGTTGTCATGTTGAAAATGAACTTTACAACTTTGGTGTGGGGGGGAGGATGGGGTGGGGGGGCGAGGGGAGGCTGGGAAGGGATGTGAAGGGTAAACAAAGGAGGAGGCTGCAATGCTTGATAAGAAATGTACTCATTATCTTGCCCATGTAATTGTAACCCCTCTGTACAGTATGTTCACAATAAAAAATAATAAAAATATTAAAAAAAATTAATGAACTAGCAAAGAGCCAAGAATGGAGATGTAGCTTATATAGTAGCTCATCAATCTAGAGAGGAATGGCCTAGCGGGACCTTGATGCACTGAATTCAAACTCTGAGAACCAAAATGCGCAGGCATGCACACACACGCACATACACAAACACACATTTATTCAAAATATCTGCATATCAGTGTTTTGCATTAATTCCTTTGTAAATGATATTATATGGGTAAAATAGGGGAAATATTCTCTTCCATCCCATAACATTTTTATATTTTTTATTGTAAAAGTACTGTACAGAGTGGTTACAGTTACATGAAAAAGTAATAGTTCATTTCTTATCAAGTATTGTTACCTCCTCCTTTGTTTTCCCCCGCCATCCCTTCCCTCCCACCTCCACAAGTACACTCCCCTCCCCCACCCTCCTAAATTGTAAAGTTCGTTTTTCAACATACTGTCTTGTGTGTCACATTGTTGCAATGGGTCATATTGTATCCTTATTTAACCATTTTGTTTTTTCCCTTTCCATCCCCAAATTAGAGAAGTGTATATACAAGATGGAGGTGCACCAACATCAGATACAGTGAAAACAGGGGTTTAACTGTGGGGGATGCATATATAAAAAATCACATCGTACATTATAAATATATTAGAAACCACAGGAAGAAATAAAACACCACTTTTGTCCTTATCATGGGGTTCATTTACCTTAACATCATCTTATCTAGTCATATGCACATGCTTTTGACCTTTTTTTTTTTAATTGTGAAAATATCATACAGAGGAGTTACAATTACATGGAAAATGTAATGAGTACATTTCTTATCAAGCATTGTTGCCTACTCCTTTTTTCTGCCTTACCATAACTTCTTTGCTTATCCCGGATATGCATTAGTTTTTGCAAATAAGGGATACCACAGGACCTATGTTTCTTTTTTTTTATATTGTGAAAATGCCATACAGAGGGATTACAATTACATGCGTGAGTTATTGAGTATATTTTTTTTTATTGTGAGAATACTGACAGAGGAGTTACAATTAAATGGGCAAGATTTCTTATCAAGCATTGTTGCCTCCCCTTTGTTTCCCCTTCCCATCCCTTCCCACACTCCCCCACTTTCCCCACCCTGTCCTCCTCCCCCCAAAGTAGTAAAGTTCATTTTTTGACATAATAACTTGTACATCTCATTGTTGCAATGGGTCCACTTGCTCCTCCTTTGTTTCCCCTTCCCATCCCTGCCCATCTCCCACCCCCCACACCTACCAACCCCTCCCCCCCAACCACCCCCCACTGTCCACATCCCTCAACACCTGGCAAAATCATTTTTTGAAATAACGACTTGTTCATCTCATTGTTGCAATGGGTCCACCTGCATCCCTTTTTAAACGATTTGTGTTTCCCTTCCACTGCACAAAGTATACCAACATCAAATACAGTGAAAACAGGGGCTTTAGCTTGCAGGAGGAACATACAGAGCAACAAAGAATTCATCTTATAAATATCTTAGAAACAATCGCAAGAAATAAAAACCATTTGAATCCTTATCTTGGGGTTCATTTTGCCTAACATCAACTTATATGATGTTTTCTGCTTGTAGCAGACACATACTAGTTATTGCAATTAAGGCAACCATGGGACCTATCTTTCTTTGGGCCTGGCTTACTTCACTTCTTTGGGCCTGGCTTAATTCACTTAATATAATTTTTTCCATGTCTTTCCATTTCCTAACAAACTGGGTGATGTCATTCTTTCTGATGGAGGCATAGAATTCCAGTACACACACACACACACACACACACACACACACACACACACACACACACACACACACACACACATTTTCTTGATCCATTCGTTTACTCTGGGGCCTCGGGTTCTGTTCTGTATCTTAGCTTTGGTAAATAATGCTGCAATGAACATAATTTTGCTGGTAGTTTTAGTATGGTCTTGTTTGTGATCAAAATGGGATTGCTGGGACTTAGGGGCGCTCTATTGTAGTCTTTTGAGGAACCGCCATACTACTTTCCAAAGTATTCGAACAAGTTTAAACTCCCAACAACAATGCATTAAGGTTCCCTTCTGTCCACATCCCCTCCAGCATCTGTTCTTTTAAAAATCTAGAATGCTTCACGAAGTTGAGTGTCATCCTCAGTCAGGGGCTATTCTTCTCTTTATTGTTCCAATGTTAGTGTATGTGCTACTGAATTGAGCACAGAACATTTTTTATACATAAAGTGTAATTGATTTTCTTAAACTAGACAATTACACAAAAATTAAATTCAAAAGAATTATCGTGAAGCCGGGCGCTGGTGGCTCACGTCTGTAACCCTAGCTACTCAGGAGGCTGAGATCTGAGGATCGCGGTTCAAAGCCAGCCCGGGCAGGAGAGACCGTGAGACTCCTATCTCCAATAAACCACCAGAAAACCGGAAGTGGCGCTGTAGCTCAAGTGGTAGAGCGCTCGCCTTGAGCTGAAGAGCTGAGGGACAGCGCCCAGGCCCAGAGTTCAAGCCCCACAACCGACACACACACACACACAAAAAGAATTGTCGTGAAATTTTAGAACCATGTATTTCTTACAAAAGAACACATTTAAGAATAAAGTCAAGTTTGACATGTCAAAAACAAAATAATACCAGATATTTGTTGTTCAACAGATGTGTAGGAGGAGGAATTCAATTATTCTGTACAAGGAACCTGCCATTATGAACACTATAGAAAGTGTTAAGGTTTGTTAAAAGTTTTAATGTTTTAAATATGTTTAATTTTGGGAATTTGCTCATATATGCCAAAATTAAGACTATTTAGCAGGTTGTAAAACTTTTTCATAAAGCATTTAAGATTCATGGTACATACTACTAAATATGTACATTTCAGAGTTTATAGAAACTTTACTAATGAGAAGTTGCAAAGTGTTTGTGTAAAGAAGCAGATTTGAGACATTAACTGCACAGTTTCTGTTAAAATTTAAACGCTTCTTTACTTTATATGTTAGTGAGGAACAAATGATGGTATAAGCCATATACAAATGATGAGATGAACCATAAATAATAATCTTAATAATAATAATAATAATAATCTTTAAAGGCTACTCATAGCTTATAAAATTCTTGTTGAACATCATAGACTTAGGCAGTTTTAAATGTACAGCAATATGAGAAAATAATAAATCGAATATGTAGTACATTTCAAATACTGGAAACAGCGGTAATTGTTTTTTTTATTTTATTAATCATTAATATTTATGTATTGGTTTTCCTTATTTGTAGTATTGTTTTCCTTGTTGTAATATAAAACAACTTTTTGTAAGTCATCATTAGGAAGTACTTTGAGAATGTTATTGGGATGGCCACACTGTTTTTTATAGGTATATGTGAATTTACAAAGAGCAAAATTAATAAGAACAAAATATTGATTAAAATTTTATCAATTAGAATCTGAATCAGGAGTGTTGATAAATGTCCACACCTAAAATCTTAGCCCTAGACTGAAGCACTAGTGTTACAATGTTGAGCACACAAAAGTGAGAGACTGTGTTTTGTTTTGTTTTTGTTGGTTTTGGGGCTTGAACTCTGGGTCCTGGGTGCTGTCTCTCAGCTCTTCAGCTCAAGGCTAGTGGTACTACTTGAGTCACAGCATCTCTTCCATCTTTTTCTGCTTATGTGGTGCTGAGGAATCAAACCCAGGACCTCATGCATGCAAGGCAAGCACTCTACACTGAACCACCCTCCCAGCACCTGAGAGACTCTGTTTTAAAAAATCATCTAAACAACATTTACTTTCTGTTTTGTGTTATATAATGAAATAAAGAATATCTTTTTATATTTTTGAATGGTCATACTTCTAAATTTATATTAAATTCAGCCACTTTATCCTTTTCAAAGTCATGTAATATCTCTGAGAGTTTGCTTCTGTAAAGATTGTTTTTGCATTGATAATTTATTCTGAGTCATTTTTATTTTTTATCAAAATCACTTTATATTTTATGGTTTTTTGTGTTTTTTTTAAGTGTGAAAATAACAGACAGAGAGGTTACAATTAAATGGGCAAGGTAATGAGTACATTTCTTATCAAGCATTGTTGCATACTCCTTTGTTTCTCCTTACTATCCCTTCCCATCTCAACCCCCTTACGTCCCATTTCCCCCTCCCCTTTCCCCCAACTAAAGTTGTAAAATTTGATTTTCGACATAATGTCTTGTATATCTCATTGTTGCAATGGATCCACCTGTATCCCTATTTAAAAAATTTTTCCCCTTCCCCTCCACAAATTATACCAACATCAAATACAGCGAAAACAGGGGTTATACCATGCGGGAGGGACATAAAAAGTAACAAAGAAGTCATCTTATAAATATGTTAGAAATAATTACAGAAAAGAAAAAAAATTTGAATTCTTATCATGGGGTTCACTTCACCTAACATCAACTTATCTAACAATTTCTGCATGTCTCAGACATACAATAGTAATTGCTAATAAGGGAAACCATGGGACCTATGTTTCTTTGGGCCTGGCTTAGTTCACTTAATATAATTTTTTCCAAGTTTTCCATTTCCTAACAAATGGGGCAATATCATTCTTTCAGATAGAGACATAGAATTCCATTGTGTATATATACAACATTTTCTTGATCCATTCATCTAATGAGCAACATCTGGGTTGGTTCCATATCTTAGCTATGGTAATGCTGCAATAAATATATCTGTGTGGTAGCTTTAGTATGGTCTTGTTTGTGATCATTTGGGTAAATGACCAAAAGTGGGATTGTTGGGTCTATGTGGAGTCTTTGGAGGAACCTCCATACTACTTTCCAAAGTGGTTGAAAAAGATTACACTCTCACTAACAATGAAGTAAGGTTCCCTTCTGTCCACATTCCCTCCAGCATCTGTTGTTATTAGAGTTCTTGATTATAGCCATTCTAACTTGGGTGAGGTGATATCTCAGTGTTGATTGATTTGCATTTCTTTTATGGCTAGGGAGGTTGAGCATTTCTGCATGTCTTTATTGGTCACTCTCCTTCCCTCTTCAGAGAAGTTTCTCTTTATGTCTTTAGCCCATTTATTTATTGGGCAGTATTTTCTTTGAGTATTTGTTGTTGGGGGATTTAATTTTTTGATTTCCAGGTCTGTTTTAGATATGAAACCGTTTTCAGTTGTATGGCTAGTGAAGATCCTCTCCGATTCTGTGGGCTTTCTATTGATCCTGCTAGCTATGTCCTTTGCCATGCAGAAGCTCTGCAATTACAAGCAATCCCATTTGTCCAACCTTTCTTTCATTTGTTGTGCTTTTGCATTTCTTTTCAGAAAATTTCAGCCTTTGTCAAGGAGACCTAGGGTTTCTCCTATTCCATCCTGTAATGTTTTCAAAATATCTGCTTTGACTCCGAGGTCTTTGATCCATTTGGACTTGATTCTGGTACAGGGTGATATATAAGGATCTAGCCTTAATGTTCTACAAGTGATTAACCAATTTTGCCAGTACCATTTACTGAACAGCCTTTCTTCGATTTTATCTTTTTAGATCCTTTATCGAATATTAGATGATTATGAGTCTGTAGGTTCATTTCTGGGTTTTCAATTCTATTCCATTGTTCCTGAGATCTTTTCTTGTGCCAGTACAAAACTGTTCCAATTACTATGGCTTTGTAGAAGAGTTTGAAATTTGGTATTGATATTCCTCCAACACTGTTCTTTCTGTTAAGGATCGCTTTTTGCAATTGGGGGTCTTTTGTTGTTCCATATGAATTTTTGGATTGCCTCTTCTATTTCCTTGAAGAATGCGGTTGGAATATTGATAGGTATGACATTGAACTTGTAGATAACCTTGGGAAATATTGCCATTTTCACAAGGTTCATCCTTCCTATCAAGGAACATGGGAGGTTTTTGCCACTTTCTAAGTTCTGTTTTGATTTCCTTTTTCAGATTTTTAAAGTTTTCTTCATAGAAGTCCTTCACTTCTTTGGTTAAGTTAATTCCTAGGTATTTTATTTTTTGTGGGGCTATTAAAAATGGAAAAGCTTTCTTGATTTGAGCCACACTTTTCTCATTGTTGACGTACAGAAATGCCATTAATTTTTGAGGGTTAATTTTATACCCTGCTATTTTTCCAGGTTTGAATCAGCTTGAGTAATTTGGGAGTGGTGTCCGTGGGATTCTTTAAGTACAAGATCATGTCATCTGCAAAGTGGGAGAATTTTACTTCTTCTTTCCCTATTTGGATCCCTTTTATGTTGGCGTATTGTCTTATTTCTGTAGCTAGGCATTCTAATACTAAATTGAAGAGAAGGTAAGAGAGTGGACATCCTTGTCTCATTCCCGAGTTAAGAGGAAATGGCTTTAGTTTTTCACCATTAATTATAATGATGGTTGTAGGTTTTCCATATACAGTTTTTATTGTATTGAGGAATGTTCCATGGATTCCTAATTTTTCCAGAACCTTCATCATAAAGGGGTGTTGGATCTGGTCCAATGCTTTTTCTGCATCTGTTGAGATAACCATGTGGTTTTAATCCTTGCTCTTGTTGATGTGATAAATTATATTAATTGATTTGTGTATATTGAAACAGGTTTGCATCCCTGAAATAAATCCAGTATATTGGTGTATGATTTTTTGGATGAATTGTTGAAGTCGATTGGCCAAAATTTTGTTGAGAAGTTTTGCATCAATGTTCATCAAAGAAATGGGTCTATACTTCTCTTTCTTTGATGAGTCCCTGCCTGGTTTGGAGATTAGGGTTATGATGGCTTCATAGAATGTGTTCGGTAGTGAACTTTCTCTTTCAATTTCATTGAAGAGTTGGAGTAGTATTTGTGTGAGCTCTATTTTGAAGCTCTTGTACAATTCCGCTATAAATCCATCAGGTCTTGGGATTTTCTTACATGGGAGGTCTCTTTTTGCTGTGACTATTTCAATGCTTGATGTGGGCCCCTTAATATGCTTTAATTCATCTTGGTTTAGTATTTGCATGTTGATAACTGCTAGCAAAAGGTCCATTTCTGCCAAGTTTTCAAACTTATTAGCATAAAGATTTGAAAATATTCACTTTTAATGTTCAGAATCTTGGTTGTTTCTGTGGTGATGTTTCCATTCTCACATCTGAGTTTATTTATTTGGGTGTGTTCCTTCTTTTTCTGATAAGATTTGCTAAGGCTTTGTCAATTTTGTTAATTTTTTCATAGAACCAACTCTTTGTTTTGTTGATTCATTCTGTTTTTTTTATTTCTAATTCGTTTAACTCGGATTTAATGTTAATTATTTCTTTCCATCTATTGAATTGGGGTTTATCTTGGTGTTCTTTGTCAAGGTGGTTCAGATGTCTCATTAAGTGGTTGGTTTCAGATCTCTCTAATTTGTTGGTGTAGGAACTCAGAGCTATAAACTTGCCTCTGAGTACTGTCTTTGCAGTGTCCCAGAGGAGCTGGTAATTTGTGTGTTCATTTTTGTGGAATATCATGGACATTTGAATTTCCTTTCTAATCTCTTCCATGAACCCCTCGTTATTCAACAGTGTGTCGTCCAGCCTCCATGCGTTACAAGACTTTTTGGTGTTGAGTTCTAATTGTATTCCCTTGTGGTCTGAGAGGATGCAAGGTGTAACTTCAATGTTTCTGAGTTTGGACAAGTTTGTTTTGTGACCTAAAATGTGATCTCTTTTGGAAAATGTTCCATGAACTGCAGAGTAAAACGAGTATTCTGATGCTACTGGGTGAAATATTCAGTAGATGTCTGTTAAATCTATTTGCTCTATGCAGTTGTTTAAATCTGCGGTTTCCCTGTTGATTTTTTTTTTCTGATTTGATCTATATAGTGGGGATAGTGGTGTGTTAAAATCCTCAACAATTAATGTCGTTGGATCTATGTGAGATCTGAGGGAAAATAGTGTCTCTTGGATAAATTTTGGTGCTCTATTGTTTGGCAATTCCATAATTATAATTGTAATATCCTCCTGAAATAGAGAACCCATAAGTCATATGTAGTGACCTTCTTTATCTCTTTACACTAATTTTAATTCGAGGCATATTTTATCTGATATTATTATTGCAACTCCTTCCTGTTTATGGCAGCCGTTTGCTTCGTAGATTTTATTCCATCTTTCATTAACAAAATGTGTTTGCTTTTATAGGTAAAGTGTGCCTCCTGAAGGCAGGAGATAGAATTATCTTGCTTTTTAATCCAACTAGACAGTCTATTTCGCTAAATTGGAGCTTTAAGACTGTTAATGTTGAGAGGTAGGACTGAGAGGTGTTTGGTAGCTCCTGCCATGCTATCCACCTCCTTGGGGGCTGTGGAAACTTGGTTTTTCCTATGGTTCTTGGATTCTCAGTTTGGGTGTGGTTTCTTAGCCATTATTGTGGTCTTGTTGGGTTTCTGTGTGTGGGTCATCTTTAAGTATTTTTTATAGGGCTGGTTTGGTGGAGATATATTTTTCAGTTTTTCTTTGCTATGGAAGGTTTTTATTTGACCTTCGGTTATGAAGGAGAGTTAAGTTGGGTACAGTATTCTTGGTTGAAAATTGTTTGTCTTCAGGGCATGGCATACAGCCTGCCAGGCTCTTCTTGCTTTACTTATCTATGCTGAAAAATATCAGGTGATTCTAATTGGTTTTCCTTTATAGATGATTGATCTTTTCTCCTTGACATTTTTAAGAACTTATTCTTGATCTGAATTGGTCCTGTGTAGATTATAATGTGACAATGGGAAGTGCTGTTCTGTTCTGGTCTATTTGGGGTTCTACAAGCATCTTGTATCTGAATAGGCCTATCTTTTTGTATGTTTGGGAAGTTCTCTGCTAGGATCCTGTTAAACAAATTTCCTCGACAATTAACTTCTGTCTCTACGTGCTCCTCTACACCATTTGTCCTCAGAGTAAGCCTTCTGATTGTGTATTCCAAATGTTGAATAGATCTATCATATTTCTTGGATTTGTCTTGGATAATTGTATGTTCTTTCTCTATAATACCTAGGCTGTCTTCAATCCCCAAGTTTCGATCTTCTGCATGCTCTAACCTACTGTTGTCTTTCTACTTGGTTTATTTCTTTTCCTTCTATTTGGTCGGCCTTGATGGCTTCAAATTCTTTGTTGGAGCCTTGTTTTAGTTCTTCTATGAACTTCTTTACTTCCTTAATTTGGTGTTCTCAAATCACTTAGTTGACTGGTTATGGATTACTTGGACTCCCATTCCTGATGTCGGGCTCCATTCAGCATTCCCTGTGTGGTCGCCCTGAATTCTTTCAGCTGTCTGTTTATGGATTCCATGAATGCCTCTATTGATCTTTGTCTATTCTCATCCTGATGTCACAATTCCTGTGTTATGCTTTGATTAGCTTCCTCACGTTCATGCAATTCCTGTAGTTCCCTTTGACTGTTCTCAGCCTGCTCACGCAATTCCTTTATTTCTCTTTGACTGTTCTCAACCTGTTCATGCAATTACTGTATCAGTCTTTGAGTAGTTTCCTGACAGTCACGAAATTCCTGTACTAATGTTTGGTTTGTCTCCTCTCTCCCTATCACGTTCAAACTGAGTCCTTTGCAAGCTTTCATTCTTTTCATTCACCAAGTTTTCCAATAATGTTTGTAGTGCTTTGCAGGAACTCTCCTCCGGATTATTCATTAACTGTTCTGTCACTGGATTATCATGAATGGGAGTTGAGATACCCAGACTTGCCATTTTTCTCATGTTTTCCGGCTTGTTCTGCACACTTGATATGAAAGTGACACCAATTTTTTTGCTAAAACACTATTTTAAGGCAAGCATCAACCAAAGTCCTATAGTTGCATAGTCAAAATGGCTGCAGATAGAAGCTAGTGTAACAGATACAATCTATTCAACACCAAAAAACTATGCATTAATGGGCTAAGAACAGCAAAGATGAATTTTTCAAATCAGAAATTATTATGTTTAGGGAGAAATGTGGGGGAAAATAGGATTAGAAATATGTGGAGAAGTTAAAGTAAATTTAACCAAGTCCTAATCTCCGAGAGGGAGAGTGATTGGACAGAATGATAGGAGAGAAATTAAAAAGAAGATAATCAAAAATGGAAAAACAAAAATTTAAATTTAAAAAGTGAAACATTTAAAAATTATGTAACTTTAAAGAAGTGATATTGAGAGAAGAAAAGGATAGGATGACAGGAAGGGATGATGGAAAGGAGACATGAAAAACTAAAAAATAAAAATTCTTAAAATATTTACTTGAAAATTATATGGTATAAAGATATAATACTGCTATTAAACAGTTAAGCCTAAAAGTTTGTGAATTAAGTAATACATTTCTGGATTAATTATGTACACAATGGGGGATAAGTTCTAATAATCGATGAAGGGTATTTATCTGGGGATGAGGCAAAACAGCAATTAAGTCATGCAAAAAAAAAAAAAAGAAAGACAAAAAAATGAAAAGAATCAAAAAAAATAAAAACAATTTAAAAAGGACCAAAATGTCAATAGCGATTTTTTAAAAAAGCACACACACACACACACACACACACACACACACACACACACACACCTAAAATAAAAATTAGGAGAAGAAGAAAAAAATGATTAATAGAAAACAATTAAAAAATTTAAAAAAATGGTACCAAAAAAAGTTGTTTAATTTTCAGGTGTCTGTGTGTGTGAGGAATGGGTAGATCCTGTATCTGCCCTGTGTCTGTAATCAGTCTCTTCGTGGAGTCTCTGGTCTGCCTGTGGTGCTTGGTTTTCCTGTGGCCTGATTGATTTCTTACATCAGTTTGTTTGAGCAGTCAATAAAATGCTCCGCTTTATCCAGGATTTTGTGATCCTCCTTCAGGCTGGCTCAGTGGGAGGGAGATCTGCTTTGAATATCACGAAAGAGAAAGATGGCTGTTTCCTCTAATTTGGAGATGCTGTGATGAGGCTACGTTCTGGATAGGGTTGAGGCGTTTCAGCAAACAGTAGCTTTTCCCTGAGGGGCTAGCTCCTGAGACACTCCCAGACCCCAGCCTGGAGCCATTCTCAAGATTTATGTTTATTGAATTTCAATTGATTTTTTTTTAATTTAATTTAATTTTATTTGTGAACATACTGTACAGAGGAGTTACAGTTACATGGGCAGGATAATGCGTACATTTCTTACCAAGCATTGCAGCCTCCTCCTTTGTTTATCCTTCACATCCCTTCCCAGCCTCCCCCCTCCCCCCCTAATCCCAATCCTTCTCCTTCCCCCCCCCCCCACCAACGTTGTAAAGCTCGTTTTGGACATGACAACTTGTACTTCTCATTGTTGCAACAGGTCCACCTGAATCCTTAAACAACTGGTTTTTCCCCATCTCCTCCACAAGTTATACTGACATCAAATATAGTGAAAGCAGGGGTTATACTGTGGAGGAGGGACATACAAAGCAACAAAGAGATAATCTTATAAATGTGTTAGAAACACATGCATGAAAGAAAAAAAACATTAAAATACACATCTAAGGGTTCATTTTCCTGACATCACATTATCTGACCTTTTCCGCTTGACTCATACATATACTAGATATTACAAATAAGGGAAACCATGGGACCTACGTTTCTTTGGGCCTGGCTTACTTCACTTAATATAATTTTTTCCAAGTTTTTCCATTTCCTAACAAATGGGGCAATGTCATTCTTTCTGATGGAGGCATAGAATTCCATTGTGTATATATACCACATAGGGGCAGCCTCTGGTTCTGTTAACCCAGTGAAGATAGTCACTCCTCTGTGGGGCAGAACTCTCTCTGCTCTGGCTAGGTGACTTTCTCCTGGGTGGATCTGAGCCTGGAAGCTCAGGTCAGATACCTGTGACCTTCTAAATGACCCTTTTGTTTTCTTCCAAGGCCTGAGTTGGAGCTAGTTGCTCAGCCTGGCCTTTCTCAGTATCAAAGATGATGTCTGGTGGGAGGGGGAGGGGCAGCCTTCCCTCCTCTGCTCCATGAGAAGGAGTGAGGATGTCAGGATTCTACTCAGGCAGGAGTCTTTGTTCCTGGTTATCTCTGGTCTGTGATCTGCTCCTTTTCAGTTCTTGTTGGTGTTGAGTAGAATCCGCTCACCCACTGCATATGGCGCCTTTGTCCTGGACACTCTGTTGTAGATATGGTGGCTATGGGTGCCACAGATGCTGCCACAACCTTGGCTACTGGCAAGTGCTTAGATCTATCTTCTTGCCTGGATCTTCCCTCTAGTCAAACTCTGTGTACAGTGTTGGCACACTTGGTGTGATTATCTAGGCTAGTACTGTTCACTGGAACACTAAAACTGCTTTGTATGTGAGAGCTTGTTTAGCCTCCAGGTTCTCTTCTACCATCTTCCTCCGACCTCCATGAAACGCTTTATATTTTATGTTGATTGGTTATTATGCAACAAATACCTTCAAATGTACATGTAGTGTCAAAAGATAGGCATATGAATATTCTCATACAGCTCTTATTTATCTGTTATGCACTTTCACTATTATGATATTTCTCTCTCTCTTATACTCTCTATCATTTCCTCACTTTCTCTTTCATGCTTCACGTCTGCTGCTTAGAATTTCTGGTGGTCTACTATTATCCGTCAGGATCCACTGGTTTGTGGGAACATGATATGGACAATCAGTTACCTTTGCCTTATTGAAGAGTTACAACTGTGATGTGATATTATTATTTGCCATTCTAAATGGTAAAACAACAGATCTAGGAATTCCTTTTCAATTTTATTACTATTATAAATTTTATCTCATAGGAATAATTGGGATGGATAAGATACTTTCAACCTGTGACCTAAAAGTACGTTTCCTTTTACAAACAAACTTTTCCTTTGAGTATCAGTGAGTAACTACATGTAATGAAAACAAAGCTATCCTATGGAAAGTAGACTGAAAAACAAGATAATGGGGAAGTGAGTACAAAGGATACCCATCATAGAGCACAGATCCTCAGGGCAGTTTATCATGTACACTTTGTGAGAATGACAATGTGTTAGGAACTATACATTAAATCACTGAACACTTGATATATATATGCAAATATATTTATATATTTACATTTATTTATATATGCATATATGTATGTGCCCTTATATATGTACACATATATGTTACTATACTCACAAATACACACATACATATACCCATGTATACATGCACACATGGAGAAAGACACATAGTTACAGTCAACATAAGTTTCACTAGTTGTTGAATATGCCTTAGACGGAATTCTTGGAACCAAATATGTTGAAGATGTATTTGTCTCTAAGAGTTCTTTTACCACTCCTCTTATCTCTTAAAACTGGTACGTTTTAAGACATGAGATTCGACTTGCAAAATGCAGTACAAGTGATAGGAATTCATTCGGAAATCTCAGTAAGTAAAGGTCGTATGGTGTCACCCTGCTCCCCATGGAATGCTTGCTCTTGTAGACTCTCAACAACCAAAGTAGCAGGAGAATATCCTATCAGAGTATATACTATCAGAGGGGGGTTGGAGGGAGGATTTGGGTGATGTGAAGGGAAGGGATGGTAGGGGAAAAACAAAGGATTGGGTAACAATGCTCAATAAGAAATGTACTCACTTCCTTCCTTATGTAACTGTAACCCCTGTGTACAGTGTCTTTACAATAAAAATATATATTAAAAAGATACAAGGAAAACTTCTGTACTTATGGGAAGTTGTATTTATCAGTCAATATCAGTAAGGTGTTGGTTTTAGGACCACAGGCATATTAAAATGTTGGATCCTCAAACTTTTTACTTGAACACAGTATATTATTTACATTAGAATGTGTCCACAACCTAGTTCAGAGTAATTGCTATGAAACATTTTACTACATTTTATGTTTGTAATGGAAAATAAAAGTATATGCACTATCAACAGATACAAATTTTTTCAATTTTTTTTGTCTTTTTGTCTGCATTTTTTGGATGGAATTGGGAGAGCAATTTTGAAAAGCTCAAATTTCATCACCAAGAGCTGTCTGCAAAATGTAAAAGGATCTAATACAGCATCTTGAATAGTATGGAACTCCAAGGAGAAGTACTTGAATTGAGACATTATCAGAAAGTCTAACCACGCAAGGACTTTTTAGAAGCACAGCTGCTAGATTTCTAATGGAGAGCTCTCATAACCCTTTGTGAAACACAAGTCAGAACCTCATTGAAGTGTAGATTGTTTTCCCTCACCTTTCTCTCAAGCTCAGTCATTATCAATCAACATTTAGCTAATCTTGAATAATCCTCTAATAACCAAATGTTGATGGAATATTCAAATGCAGAAAACCTGGGAAGGCAACCTTTTTCCAGTTAAGACAATCTATATTCTATGCTCCAGCAGAGAGAAAACTAGGTAAGCATCTATTTACAACCTTCTGAATAGTTCTGATTCTGCCCACATCAGTTATCTATCCATACCTGTGATGGAGTGAGAGGATTTTAAAAGAATTTAGTGATCTAAAATTTAAATTTAAATGTGGAATGAAATTAGTTCCAATACATCATATTAAGTTATTTAGAAACAAGTGAAAAACCTAAAAGGTCTATACGATTTTTTTTTATTGGAATTGTAGGGATATTGGAAATTGGTTCTCTATATTTTAAGCAACTTGCAAGAAGAATTGGAAAAACACAATTTACATTCAGAGTAGACCTGTCACACTAATTTTTGTATATTGAAAGGCGCACAAGCCTCAACAATATGTAAATGCTATCCTCTTATTTATCTCTAAAGTTTTATGCATCTGGTCCATTAACATTAAAATTTCAAAAAAAATTAATTTTTAGCTAATTGTCCAAAGGGGTTTTGCTTCATCATGTCAGTGTTGAATAGAGAATATGTGCATTTCAATGTACAATGCATCTGGATAATTGTCAACCTTTCCATTTTTCTTTCTTCCTTTACCCCAACCCCACATATCCCTTCAAGTTTCCTACTTATATTCTCACTTATGTATATTGAGTTATATGACTGTATTAGTCCACCATTTCCATCTCCATTCTTCTGCTCTACTCCCTTTATGCCCAAATCTCCCTTTGAAGACTGATTTCAACTTCATGGGATTTTGTTAAATATCTCTGCCATTGGTATGTGGCTTTGGGCTTGCCATATCCTCTCTTCCATGTTTGACCTACATAAATGAGGATATTTCTACATTTTTCTAATCTCTGAATGTCTGAGTAAGGTCATTAATCTGGGTATCCTTTTCATTTTTTAAATTTCAAATATAATATAAGCTTTGTTTGACTAGTCATTTTCTAAAAATGAGTGATATTCCTGAACACTAATATTTTGGTACCAAATTGAGACTGTAGTAACCTTGATGATAATAGGAACAAATCTATTTTAAGTAGATTGAGATGCAACTAAAGTATTTTCATTATATTTATTTCTTAGTGATCATTTTTTAATGAATAAATGAGACTTTTCCATCCAGTTTAGGTTAAGAGCGTTAAGTAATGGACTAGATGGTAAGTAAATCCGAAAATGTTTTAGGCTACAGGGGTTCAGGAAAATGTAGGATCAATGGATACTACAGTATTTTTCCTGATAATAGAATTTGAGGGCAAGTTATTTTATAATGGTTCATGTTAGGGAACAAGATAACTTCAGAGGAAGAGTCAGAAAATTTGTGGGAATCAGGGCAATCTGAAACTCATTTCCATAGTGCAAACTGATAAAAACTAGCCTATTTTTCTTAAACATTAGAATTGGACTATCATTAGGGTGAAAGTTAGGTTTCAGTTGCAGCTGTGGTTAGTGTTAGCATTAGGGCAATGATAATTTAGTGTAAAACTGAAACTATCTTTGAATAACAAGTCATGTTAGAATTAGGATGAATGTGAAATATGAACCTGCTAATTATATTAAGATTAGGATATGTGTGAGGGTTAGCCTCAATATTCCAGTTAAGGTTAGGGTTACAAAAATGGCAAGATAATGAGTAAAACTACAAACTATTTTTAGAGAGATTAGTTGAATCAAAGTTAGGATGAATAAATCTAATGTATTTGTATGGCTTTTAGAATCCAAAGGCTATTAGTACTATGGTTAGGGTTACTGTTCTAGTTCAGGTTAGACTTAGGGTTAGGGAAGGGTAAGCTTTAAGGTAAAACTGAGAGTTTTCTGCTAACATTTTCAAGTAACATAAGTGTGAAATTTAACAAAAACTACAGAGTTTTCCTAATTTTCCTGTTCAGGGTTCAATAGGGTTAAATTTAGAGTTAGGTTTCTAGTAGGTTTAGATATATAGTTAGGGTTAGAAAGTAGAGTATAATTTAAGTAAACCTGCAACTTCTTTTTAGAGATATAGGAGTTCAGTAAAAGTTAAGATCAGTGGAAACTATGATAGTTTTCATGATTTGAAGATTTGAGGTTAATATTCATAATAGAGAACGATTTCAGAGTCCAATTCAGGGAATCTGTAGGATTTGGTGCAAAGTGCAAATAAATCATTTCAAAGACCATGAGTATCTGTTAAGATATATTTTCCATTAATTTTAGGACTAGGTTACTATTATCATCAAGGTTACTCTCACGGTTCTGACCAGGATTAGATTTAGGATTATGGAAATGGAAGGTTGAGAACTTGAGTGACTTACTTCTTTTGTGTATGTATATGCACTTTTCTAAGGCTAGAAGTCAAGGCTTGGGTTCTATCCCTGAGCATTATGCTGTAGGCTAGCATTCTACCACTTGAGCCATGATTCCACTTCCATCTTTCTTTGACAGTGAATTGGAGATGAGAGTCTCACCGATTTTCCTATCCAAGCTGACATTGAACTGAGATTCCCAGATCTCTGCCTTATGATTAAAGGTAGAATTAAACTCATGAGCTACAAGTGCCATGGAAAGTGCCTGACTTTTATTGATTGTTTTTACTTTTGTTCAAGATCAACATTGAATTCAATATCTGAAAGCATTGCTCATTAGGTAACAAGTTGCCACTTGAGCCATATCTCCAAAAATGATTATCTTAAATAGCTGGAAATCATTAAATTTTCTTCAGATGATATGTATCATTAGTGTTGTTCTAAAAATTATCCTAACCAAAACAGATTTATAGACCCTAGAGGTGATCTGAGCAGATTCTTATGGTTGGCTTCTAATTGCATAATATTTTAGGGACATGATTTTTTAATTATTATTTTAAGTAGCAAAGGAGTTAGTAAACAAGGCAGTTTCTGCGTACAATATACCTTGATCAATGCCAACCCTTTCAACATTCACATCCTTCCTCTATGCACCTCTTCCTTCACTCTTCTTAATTTTGTAGGATATTTACTGGATTACTCTGTGCACTTCCCCCATTTTCTCCTGGTCATTCTTGTACCTTTTCCCCCTTCACCCCTGTTTTGACTAGCCACTTACATATGATCCAGCAACTCTACTCCTAGGCACTTACCTGAAAGATTACAAACCAGGAAATAGTACATATTTCAGCACAACCATGATTACTGAATCAGCCCAGATACCCCTCAAGAGAGAAATGATTCAAGAAAATGTAATACACACACACACACACACACACACACACACACACACACACACACACACACACAGGAAATCCTACTTACCCTTCAGAAAGAGTATTGTACTATTTGTATCTCTCATTTCTCCTTTCTTCTGCCTGGTATCACATTGTTGTTGTACTGTCCCTGTACTGCAGTAAGTGACACATGCAAACTGATGTAAAAGATTGTCAGTATTATCGGCTAGCCATAGATTCCTAAATATGAGTTATATGCTCATTCTCTTTGTTTATTCATGCCTTTGAGTAGTGATTGCACAGTTTCATTTGTACCATTTGCTACACAGAAAAGAGATGTACCACGTGTATGTATATATATATATATATGCACATACATGTATATACATACATACATGGATATTTGTACACATATGGGTATATATTAAATACTTGAATATATTTTATATTTTTGAGAATTATGGAGCTAACAAAAATCAGATGCATTTTATTTCTTAGTCAATTCTTTCAAAGCCTAAATAACGTTGTCTCCTTTGAATACATAATTTTAAAGAGAATATCACCATCTCTAATCTTTCAGTGGCCTTCAAATTAGATGTTCAAATGAGAAAAAGTTATTTAGGCTTTTTGGTGAAAGAGAGGAGTATTACTAGGGTTCTATTCAGGTGTTCTCTGCTTGCTAGATAGGACTTTATTTTTATAGCAACAAGCAGCTCAATTACTTTTGCCATACATCTAGTCCATTTTATTTACTTGAAGTTTTGAACTTTTTGCCCAGGTCTGATCTTAGATTGACTGAATGATCTTAGATTGCTTCTTATGTCTCCCACACAATTAGCTAGGATTGCAGATGTGAACCAGTATGGCCAGCTCATTTGTTGAGATGGATGTCTTGGCAGTTTTTTCTCTGGCCTGGCCTCATTTCTGCTTCCTGATCAGCTGGGTTTACAGATGTAGGCTACTATACTAGATGTACATGGCACATTTTTTTAAAAGAGGTTTTTATTGAAAAATAAAGTATAGAGGGGTTATAGTTACATGAGCAAGGTAATGAGTAATTTTCTATTAAGCCTTGCTGCCTCCTCTGTTTTCCCCTACCCTTCCTTCCTTCCCAACTGCATAATTACTCCTCCACTCCCACCTTCCCCTCTTCCCTGCCTAAATTGCAAAGTTCCTTTTTCAACATAGTGTATTGTGTATCTCATTGCTACAATGGGTCAGCCTGTATCCCTATTTAAACAATTTGTTTTTTCCCTTCCCCTCCCAAAGCTAGAGAATTGTGTATACAAGATACAGGGCACTGACACCGAATACAGAGAAAACAGGGGTTATACCATGGTGGAGGAACATACAAAGAAACAAAAAAATCAAATGTTATATAATAAATCCCTATCTTGTAGTTCAATTTGCTTAAGAATATCTTATCTGGTCATATGTACATACTTTTTGAACTTTTATTCTTGTCCCAGATATATACCACTTATTGCAAATAAGGGAAACTATAGGACCTATGATTTTTTGGGTCTGACTTATTTCAGTTAATATAATTTTTTCCAAGACTCCACTTAGAGCTCACCCAGCAATCCCACTTTTGGGCATTTACCAAATTATCAAAAACAAGAACATACTAAGCTACCAGCACAACTATGTATATTGCAGCATTATTTACAACAGCTAAGATATCAAACGGACTCAGACGCACCTCAGTAGATGAATGGATATATACTTATATACATATGTATGGAATATATACATATATACTTATGTGTGTATATATATATATATATATACATATATATGTGCCACACTTTCTTGTATATATATGCATATACATATATACGTACACATATATATGTGTATGTATATACATATATACATATATGTGTATGTATATACATACAGATATATACATACACATATATGTATGTATGTATACATACATATATATACATATATATATATATATATATATATATATATATATATATGAATTCTATTCCTGCATCAGAAAGAATGACATCATCCCATTTGTTAGGAATTGGAAAGATGTGAAAAAAATATAGTAAGTGAAATAAGCCAGGCCCAAATATCCATAGGTCCCATGGTTTCCCTTACTTGAAGTAACTAATACAGGGTATCATATAATCATATAAGATGCTGTTAAGTGAAATGAACCCCAAGATAGGGACACAAATGATTTTTATTCCACAAGCTTCTTATCTTTATATAATCCCCCCACATAAATTTGGAAGGGAGTTGTGGTTCAAGTATAGAGCACCACCAGTTAGGGAAAAAGCTTAAGTAAGAAGGTAAGGTTTAACCACAATATCCGAGTTTAAACCACAATATCAGCACTTAAATAAGTTTATTTCTTTCTTTGAGGTTTTTATTAAATTGCTCAGAAAATAGCAACATTATATTTATGTTTAACAGTACTATTAAAATCATGTTATATTCATTGATGTTATTCTTTATTTTCCTAAATTTTACTTACTCATTAATAATATCCAGTAATGAAAAGAGATGAATACTGTTTCTCAAGTTTTTATGACAGTTGAGTATATGAATGATGCATACAAGGAGTTTGTACTGAAAATAGATATTTGAAAGCTCTTCACATAAATAAATGATAGTTGAAGAAGCTGTGGACATGTATGAAATAAACTAAAGAAATCGCAAGGAAAGATAAGGTATGATTCTGGAAACCACACAATTTTGGAAGAAAAAAAAAGGAAAATATGTAGCTTCTGGTAAGAACTTTGTAACCCACCTATACATTTGATTCCTTATTTCTAGTGGAAGGAATTTCAGTTAACTTTATTTTACAAAGTTAAACATGATTGACATTTAATATTAACTGGCCTCTGTCTCAGGTAAGCTATTATTCTAACCAGGCGCCAGGAACTCATGCCTATATTCCTAGCTACACAGAGGGCTGAGATCTCTAGATCCTAGTTCAAAGCCAATTTGGAGAGGAAAGCTGGTGAGTCGTTTCTGTTCAATTAACCACAAGAAAACTGGAAGTGGCACTGTGGCTCAAAGTGGCAGCACTAGCCTTGAGTAATAAACCTCAGAGACAGAACCCAGGCCCTGAGTTCAAGCTCTCTGAAATTATTCTTATCAGGATTTCTCTAACTTGTTTAGAAGAATGTTTTAAACTTAGGGATTTTTTATTTCATGTTGTCAGCATTGATTTTTAAGATGTGTAGAGAAAAATTATTTATAGTCAGAACTGGTTTGTATTGTTTTGTATTACACATTGCCTCTACACCCAGAGATCAGCAGGAAAGTAGATGGCCAAATCCTGACTGTTGGTAATGTATATGGATATGTGTTTCTTTTAGCAAAGAAAAAAATTATGAGTTGGTAGCCCTTATATATAACACCTTAATAGTAATTATATATAATTACTATTATTACTAGTATTTTTTTGTCGGTTGTGGGACTTGAGCGCTAGGCCTGGGCATTGTCCCTCAGTTCTTCAGCTCAAGGCTTGCAAAAGTGCCAGTTCACATTTTCTGAACCTTAAGTTGGAGATAAGGGTCTCACAGACTTTCCTACAAGTGCTAGCTTTGAAAAGAGACCTTCAATCTCAGCCTCCTTAATAGCTAGGATTACAGGTGTGAGCCACTAGCACCTGGCAGTACAATTATTTTGAAAAAGAAAAAACCCACGATTGTATCCTTAAAAATTCACAATATGGCAAGTGTATCTGTAACGTAAGTTGTATCAAGGAACCATCAGCAGCAATCATTTTCAGATCTCACTATGTCCTGTCCAATGCCAGATAATACTTCATTAATTTATTTTACTTTTTCCTAACAAAGTTTATTATGAATGTAAAACAGCACAATTTTCTATTGAGTATAAAGAATTCTTTAGCCCTGGTGCTTGAAATCAGGGCCTAGGCACTCTCTCTGAGTGTCTTTTGCTCAAGGCTAGCACATTTCCAATTGAGCCATAGCACCACTTCCAGTTTTTCTGCTTATGTCATACTGAGGAATCAAATCAAGTGCTTCATGCATGCTACCCTAGCACTCTACTACATTCCCAGTCATTGAGTCTTTTGTTGTTGCTGTTTTAAGATAGCATTTTACTATGTGTCCTTCTGTTGGCCTAAAATTTAGACTGGTCCCAAGCTTACTCCTAAATCAGCCTCCCAAATTCAGAGATTACAGACATTGACCATCATATTCAGCCCACGATTCTTTGTGATACTCTTTTCAGATATAGAAAAAGTTATTCTGTCTTCCTTGGATTGGATGGTTTTTGCTGTTAATCACATTTCTTGTCCTGGTATGTTGCCCCTTCTAGATCAATAGAAATATTTCAGGTTGTGATCTTGAAAATGATCATTGCCATCCAACAACATCACATTTTTGTGAAAAGCACTAGCTGGCCTAATGAGCATAGCAGCCAGCTGGAGCTCAGCTATCTGATGGCCTTAGGGTCCAACAATGCAATCATTACTGTGCACCTGATGAAAACTGTCAGAGATAATTTTGATTTATTCCATACAATTCTCAACTACTTGCCATTCTCAGTTTTGTATGCTTTAAATTCTGTTAAACATTAATTACTATTTCGTCATTCTCACAAGTAACATATATGTCTTACTTTAAAATGTATTCAAACATGCAAAAAGTTATCGTAGTTCTGTCCACCAGTGGCTCATGTTTTAAAACCTAGCTACTTTAGAGGTCAAAAACTGAGGATCCTGGTTTAAAACAGCCCATGCAGAAAATTGTGAGATATTTCTCTCATTAAGAAACCAAAATCCAGGGCTGGGAAGGTGGCTCAGTAGTAGAGTGCTTGCCTTGCATGCATGAAGCCCTGGGTTCGATTCCTCAGCACCACATAAACAGAAAAAGCCGGAAGTGGTGTTGTGGGCTCAAGCGGTCGAACGCTCGCCTTGAGCTGAAGAGCTGAGGGACAGCGCCTAGGCCCAGAGTTCAGGTCCACAACCGGCAAAAAAAAAAAAAAAAAAAAAAAATCCAGAAGTGGAGAGGTTGCTCAAGTAATAGAGTGTCAGTTTTGAGCAAAAAGACTAAGCAAGAATAATATGTCTACTTCTGACTCCATTATTTACTTATGGAGCACTCACACACACTCACACACACACACACACACACACACACACACAAACACACACACAATTTACAAAATATACACATTCTTCTAGACTCTCCTTCTTGAGCAGTACTCAATGCCATTAACTTAATGTATGTTTTCTCCAAATAATTTTGGTAGGGATTAAACTACACTTGTATTATGATACTGCACTTTTTGTACTTTTTGTTTTGCAATTTTTTGTTACTTATGTAAGAAAACAGTGTTTTGTGAAGACTAACCAAAAATAAGCGTGTCGGTAAATAGGTAGGTGGCAGGTAGACTGAAACTTGCATATAATACCACTTGAAATTTTATTTCTCCAAGTTTAAATATATATACATATGTATGTGTTTAAAACTTCTGCCAAAATTTTATTTCCATTAACAATGATCTATTTGTTCCATTATATAAATTTAACGTATTGTATGTTTCATAGTAGATTAATATTTATAGAATTTCTTTTCTTTGGAGACAAGATTCTGCAGTTTAGACCAGGCTTTCTTCAACTCCTAATTCTCATGTTTCAGGTTCCTGACTATTGACTGTAACAGTACTTGTGACGGAATCTACAGTCAAACTCTTAGACCTGGAAAGGATAGATTGGGAAGGCATCTCAAACAGCAATCAAAAAGCTGAGAACTGTGCTCTGGGAAGGTCAAGCAGTCAAGGGAAGACAATGGTATGAGTTATTACCTCAAGAGTATTTAAGTTAGAGCTGTTGGACACTAAAAGATTAAGACTTTGGAGACAAGATGGATGTCTGCTATGGTTGTAATGACTATTGCTCCCTTCGGCTCTCTAACAAAAAGGGATTTATCATTATGTATACAAACAATACCTCATGTTAATAGTTGTAACCACAAGCTAGATTGATGCCTTAGCTTGTGAACATACCTGTAGGCACTGACCACCTCCCACCCCTGTAGTATAATGTATATAAAGCATGTTAAGCAGGATTTTGGGATGCAGAAGCTGGCAATGAGGCTGTGGGTCCTCTGGTGTCTTCTTTCCTATCACTTCCTGTGATTTCTCAGATTTTTGGCCAGGTATCCCATCATCTTTGGTTATTGTTAGTTACAGTATTGATATTCTGAACACCTCAAAACAAACTATGGAAAAACACCTCCTTGAACAAGATTCAGAAGTGTATAGGAGCACCTCAAAAGATAGCAAACATCAGCAGTCATCCTGTGATTTTCTAGCAAGAAAGTACAATTCAGAAGTATCTTTATTTTTAATAATATAAAGAGATAGATAATTGTCTTTTTGTATATTTTGTACTTGATATTGCATAAATTTTCAGAAAAATATATACATTGTGAAATAATGTTAATTTTTTCATAGGTTACAAAACCACGTCACTGGAGTAATGACCTTAATGTCTTATTTCAGTTGACTGAATCAGATTTAGATGAGTGTGAATTGCCTAATTATGAACATTTCTCCATGAAACTCAACAACATAGAACGAAGTGTGAGGGTCAGGCCATTCCATACCTCTAAGGATTTTACATATGTTAGCGTAATATACACCCACACTGCTCAGCACTAATGGCACATTGTTGTGTCATATTTTTCTTTATATCAGAATTACGCTAGAGCTTAAAGTAGAATGATGGGCTGTACATTTTCAAAGCAAGAGTGATGATCACCCCCTGCAATTATTCTCAGTGGAGAATCCTTCCTATACATTTTACTGACTTAGCTTCTACTCTATGCTTTGCCATTATCAGGGAGGGTCACACTGTATCGAGCTACAATACTGCGGCAACCTTAGCTGCCTTTGAATTTTACCTCCAATCTTGATCCCAAGGTCAACTCTGCAACTTTAATCACATAGTTAATGGTCACCCGAACTTTTCGAGCCTGGTTAAAATTTCAGCTATCATTGCTCATTGCCAGGGTTAAAGATCTCACTACTTTAGATTTATTGTTTATCTTCTTGTATTTCCAACACTGCCTTTGAAGTTGGTTTTTGAAGTAGAGCTTTTAGTTTGCATTTGATTTATGGAGGTGTTAGTGATGCCAGTTGAACCGCATATATTATAATGTAAGTAATTTGATGTTTTGATATATGAATTTAATTTTGGAAGTTGAGGAAGTGAATACACATCACTCACAAAAGTTTATTTATGTGTATAGGTATTGCTTTATTGTGAGCTTCCTAAAAGCCAGTCATGAGAGAACATGTCCCTAATCCCATCACTTCTGTCACTGAGACAAGGCTTGAAATGTCCAGACCACTTGGCACTTCATAGTGAGAACCTGGCTACAAAGAAGGGGAGATAATAGCAAAAAGAGAAAATGAATCTTCCAACAGTTTTGTTATATGTGCTTTACACATAGCCATTAAGACCACCATAATAGTTTTTTTTATTATTTCTTACCTACTTTTTTCATGTTCTGAGCTGTTTTATTTATGGATATCTAAGAAATCATGTAAGAATCATATAAGAAATCTATATAAATCATATAAGAAATCATAAAAAGTAGATTGGTAGGGATATATAATCCAAAAGGAATAATTTCAGGAAACTATTAAGAACATAAAACATAATGCACACCTAATATTTTCTCTTTGTTGAAAACATCAGCAGTTTTAGTTTATTTATTCTGATAAAAAAGATTATAAACTAAGTTACAATAGTATTCCAAATGGAACACACAACTAGAAATATGAAGGGTAGTACTAAAGAATGCTACTGCTACCACTAATAGAGTAAGAATGAAATTTAGGTAAAACTACTTCAGAGTAAAAGCCACAGGACAGCCCTAACATTATTTCTTTGTTTCATATGAAGACAAGACTTTTTTAATAAAGACAAATTTTCACAGATATTAATATCAATTGGGTATATATTTCTTAAGGCCTTCAGGAAGGATGCCGTGACCATGTTGATGGAAGTTGACTTCTCTGGGACCTAGTACAAAATGTGCAGACACCATTCCAAGCACTGCACCTGCATTAGTGTAATTTTATGCTTATGACAGTTCTTCAAGTTAGGAAATTAATTATTTTTTATTTTTTTATTATTATCTTTTAGTCAGTCATGGGACCTAAACTCTGGGTGCTGTCCCTCAGCTCTTCAGCTTAATGCTAGCACTCTACCTCTTGAGCTATATTACCACTTCCGGCTTTTTCTGTTTATGTGGTGCTGAGGAATCGAACCCACAGCCTCATGCATGCAAGGCAAGCACTCTACCCCTGAGGCACTTTCCCAGCCCTAAGTATTTTATTAAAAGCAGAAGTAGGCAACAAGGCCAAACAAATTTCCCAAGTACCTAAGACTGACCAGATGTAGACCCATAATTCAAATCCAGGTTTTTACCAGGCATATCTGAGAATATTCTGACCGTTCAAGAGCTATTGAGTAGATGATCTCACATTTTCTTCCTAATTATGGTTATAACGGCAATAACATTGCTACAGAATATAAGTATTTTAAATGAAAGGGTCTGGGTAATGACATTGTAAGTGATTTTTTTCCAAATGAAATAACTGAATGAACATCATTCAGTTTCCACTGTTTATTATTCCAGGAGTAATTGCTTAAGGAGAACAAATGCATGTCAAAGACAGCTGTACTGATGATGAACACAGGCTTTTCCCATTAAGTACCTTGAATACACAAGGAATAGTTTGCCATGGATATATAATAAAAAATGAATAATTTTTGTGACTAGTTTCTTCCTTGTTGTACCAAAGAAAATGTATTCCCTATTCTAAAACATATATCAATTTAATGGATATTAGTGTTATCAGTATAAAATTGGTGTGCATAATATATGCAATATATTACATAACATAAGAATGATATATATAATATATGAATAATTACTGATATTTTATAACTACTATAAATAATACATGTATAAACTGGTTTTAGTATTATACTGTGAAGGATACAAGGAATGACATCTTTATTTAAATACATGTATTTGTATGTTTTAGTCACATAATTTATTTTTGTGCCAGTACTGAGGTTTGAACGATGCTCTGGATGTTGTCCCTGAGCCGGTTCACTCAGAGTGGCTTCATATATCTATCCTCAGATCTTGGCCCCTAAGTAGCTGGGATTACAGACATGAGTCATGTTATATTTTTAATTCCATCCATGGCATGTTCTTACATAATTATTTTTGAATGTTCAATTATATTACAACATTTCATTTCTAAACCAATTCAGGACAAATAACTAATTATTAGATAAAACTATATGTTACATAAAATTCTAAGGAGCATACTTTGCTATAAATTTTCAAAGATATTCCTAGTTTAATTCCTGAACAGACAAGTAGAAAAATTAAGTTATGTGTGCATAATATATGTATTGTTATATTACATAACATATAAAGGATATATTTGTAGTATTTGCATAATTAGTGATATTCTATAATTACTATGAATAATATTTGTATAAAACTGGTTTTAATTTAATACTGTGAAAGATACAAGGAATGTCAACATCCCTATCTTGCCTCTTTTTCAACAGTATACAAACTATGCTACAAACATATATCTTCAAGAAAGCTCACCTTTGTAATCACATATGCACCTTCAAATATTCTCCTCATCACTATAAACATCCTCTAAGATTGGCTACACTTATCCACTAGAATCATCCTACAACCGCAAACACTGTTATACTTTCTGAATAAAGTTGGTCCTCCTCATCTTCATCAACTTACAGTAACTTCAGTGAAGAACATTTTCTCCTGCTTTGCCTTAGACGATATCATTCTTTGTTATTTCTCAGCAAAGAAATTGTGGCTTGCAGGCTTGAGCATTTGTACATTCAGAGCTTCTTTGGTTGTGAATTTTTCCTTTCCTTTCTTGGTAAGAGAGCTGGAATAATAAAAAGCATTTAAGGCAATGTGTTTTAGTGTAAATGAAAACATACTGATTTGAAAATATTAGAAATATTCGTTCTTTTTTATTGTGAAAATACTGTACAGAGGGGTTACAATTAGATGGGCAAGATGATGAGTACATTTCTTATGAAGCATTGTAGCCTCCTCCTTTGTTTCCCCTTCCCATCCCTTCCAAGCCTCCCCCCACTCCCTCCACCTAATCCTCCCCCCCATAAAAGAGGTAAAGTTCGTTTTCGATATGACAACTTGTACTTCTCATTGTTGTAACGAGTCCACATTTATCCTTATTTAAAAGATTTGTTTTTCCCCTTCACCTCCACAAATTATACCTACATCAAATACAGTGAAAGCAGGGGTTATACTGTGGGGGAGGGACATACAAAGCAACAAAGAAATAATCTTATCAATGCGTTAGAAACAAATGCATGAAAGAAAAAAAAAACATTTGAATACATATCTTAGGGTTCATTTTCCTAACATCACTTTTTATCTGACCTTTTCTGCTTGACTCCTACATTATACTAAATATTGCAAATAAGGGAAACCATGGGATGCCCCTCAGTAGATGAATGGATCAAGAAAATGTGGTATATATACACAATGAAATTCTATGCCTCCATCAGAAAGAATGACATTGCCTCATTTGTTAGGAAATGGAAAGAGTTGGAAAAATTATATTAAGTGAAGTAACCCAAGCCCAAAGAAACATAGGTCCCATGAAATGTTAATACTTTAAATTTATTTTTCATTCAAATATAATAGGGGTGATTTTAGTGGTGCATGCCTTTAAATCTAGCTATTTAGAAGGCTGAAAACAGAGGATCATAGTTTCAAGTTAGACTAGTTAAATGGACCACGACACACTTATCTTCAACTAAGAACCAAAAAAGCTAAAAGTTGAGCTGTGATTCACATGGAAGCCTGCCAGCCTGAGCAAAAAGGAAAAGTAAAAGAACCTGGGCTCTGAATTTAACTCATAGTACTAGCACACATATTTTATGTATGTATGGTTCCTAAAATATTCTGTGAGTTAATTTGTTGAAACCTGGTCATAGATTAAATATGAGGTGTGAAAAGTATGTAAGTTTGAAATGACTGCCAGCTATTTTGACAAGACAACTAGAAGAGTTTTCACTTAATTAAATAGTAACGCGGAATAGGTATGTATATAAATATCAAAGCTCACTTTGGGATCTTTTTAGTTTGTTAAAATCAGTAGCTAGTTGTCAGTAAACAGGATGCTATTAAGGACTTGAATTAAAGAAAAAAACAGAGCTGCAGAGAAAAAAACAGAAATAATTACATGTATTCAGTGATAACAACCATGAGAATGAACATTACAGAACTAAGCCCTGGGATACACAAATATGTAAAACATGACAAATGAAGAAAAACAGTAATAAGTATGTAATGCAGACTTATATGGATAGGTATTTTTAATGTTTAAGGGCTACGAAATGAGTGTGTGATGACCTAAAATTTAAGAAATTGGTAAGGGCAATTATCCCTTGGACCAAACAAAGCTAATAGTTTAAGTAAAACACGGCCACAATATTGTGTCTTGATTTACCATAGTAAAAACAAGTCAATATTTGGAAAGTTATTTTTTGGACATGTGGTTGGTGTGACAATTACTGACGTTTGTTCAAGTGTCAGTAGAAGGGTACAGTTTTAGCACAATGAGAGAAATCTTTCAGGGATCTGGTAAATTTTCCCTCTGTCTTCAATTTCCTTTTTTTCTGAGAACTAAAATATCATTACTGGAAGCCAGTCCCAAATTGTGCCTTTTCCAAGTTATCAGATATTCAATCCAATATATGCCCAAATAATAGAGAATAGGAACAGGTCTGCATTGAGCGCTCACAGTAGACAGGTCTCTGGACTTTCTCAGGAAGAGCTTTCTGCCATTGTGGGATGGATAGGGGTGGATAATATACAAAACAGACATCATAGATTGAAAGTATTGTGCTAAGTAGACACCTGAGATATTGGATGTTTTAACTGCATAGTATTGGTTTTCATGAATCGGTTAATCAGATTCTTTACACAATATGATATTACTAGACTGTGGAATGCATGTTTATTGCATTTACTTTGTATAACATATTTTGAAATTTGGTATAAATCGTTCATCTTTTTTTTTTTTGATATGGATTACTCCTAGTTGTCAATAGTGAGGAAATGCCCTGGAACTTTGTAACTTGAAGTCTTATGTTGCCATGTATCTTATCCTATTTTCCTTTTACAGAGTTGGTAAAAAATTATATGTAATTTATTTTTTATTTTATTTCTTATCTATTACAGAATTTGAACTCAGAGCCTGGGCACTGCTTCTGATGACTTTTGCTCAAGGTTAGCTCTCTAAAACTTCGAGGCACGGAATCAATTTTAGTTTTCAATGATTAATTGGTGATAAGTGTCCCGCGGGGACTTTTCTCAACCTGGCTTTGAACTGTGATCCTCATATTCCAGCCTCCAGATTAGCAAATATTACAGGCATGAGCTACCTCCACCCGGTTATACGTAATTTAAACTGTAGTTTCTGAAGTGTTTCATCCTACATTGAATATTTTTTCTTACGAGCTTTCTAATAAATATGTAATCTATTCAATTTTGAAAAGTACTGTGTACCTCCCACTTATTTGTGGCATTTCTGAAATCCAAGTTTCTCTGTGTGTCAGGGTGGATACTTTTGCCTGTAATAAGTATGTTGAACACATAACATCTGGCTACTTACAGAACAAAGGATGTGAAGCTAGAGTAGCCAGATAAAGAACTTCCAGGACAATTCAATGGCAACTCATGTACTCTCTCTGTAGGTGAATAGGCAGCATAGAAAAGAAATTCTTATATTTGAAAGTGATTGAGTGTGTGTGCACATAGGTGTTCACTTATTTATCTGTTATTATAGTTTTAGATAAATTCACTAGTACAAAACAATATTTCATATATATATATATATATATATATATATATATATATATATATGCAATAACAGTTTCCAAAATCCAGGGAACCACCTCCATGGGCATCGCTTTCCTAGGTTGCTCTTTGGGTAATAAGAATGAAACTTGGAATTGTCCTGTGGTAGAGAAATTACTCAGAGATTCAACCATTTTTCTTTTAATATGTTGCTTGTTCCTAACTCTAAAATTAGGAAGTCTGTTAATATATATGTTATATTATAGTATATTTAATATATTATATGTAATGTATAATATATTGTTTATTATGAAATATATTTCATATAATACCTGAGAATATTATATATTTATGAGGAAAAATACAACAAACGTATCAGTCCATACTTTCCTAGCCATGATTAGCTTCAGTACAGTTAGGCACATTACATCTCAACAGGAAAATTCTACTGAAGTTCTGATCACCTTGAGCTATATAAGAATTCCTGTAAAAGAAGCCTCTCCTCAATTATGAGAAAAGATATGTTTGGAAGTTTAGTTTAGTTTTTTTGTTTTGTTTTGTTTTGTTTTTATGGCCATTCATGGGGCCTGAATTCTGGGCCTGGGCACTGTCCCTCACCTCTTCAGCTCAAGGTTAGTGCTCTACCACTTGAGCCATAGCTCCACTTCTGGCTTTTTCAGCTTATGTGGTGCTGAGAAATAGAACCCAAGGCCTCATGCATGCCAGGCAAGCATTCTAATACCGAGCCACCAACCCAGCCCACATTTGCAAGTTTTTGAGAAGAGGAATTTGGCATTTGCTTTGCATCCTTGATTAGTCATGAATAGATATCATTTTGCTCCAAATTTTGTCTCCTTGTAGGTTCTGTAAACAGTTACACATCAGCCTCATTCCATCACATATCTTTAAGTCCTTCTTTTATTTCTTTTTATCATTATTGTTTTGTTGTTGTTGCATTTCTGATCCTGAAGCTTGAACTCATGGCCTAGGCAGTGTCCCGGAGCTCAATGCTAGTGCTCTACCACTTGAGCCATGTACCATTTCTGGCTTTTTCTGTCTGGACATGCTTTGAATCATAATACTCAGATGTCAGCCTGCAGGGTAGCTAGGATCACAGGTGTGAGCCACCAGTGCCAAGCAAGTTCCTCTGTTTTAGATATTATTCTAAAAGCCTCCTATCCAATGTCACTCCTAAGATAGTAAATGGACCTATACCAATAGTTCCTTCACACTCTCATCTCCTGTTATGGCTATAGTGTATCTTTTGCAAATTATATTGAAACTACTTCACTGTTCTCTTCCTAATCCATGATTCTAGATGTGTTAGTAATAATTACTTAAATTTAGCAGCTATAAACCTTAAATCTCTCAATTATTAATTTCTTTAATTCTTTGAATATGATTATTTTTCAATACAAATATGAGCTTATACTCACCTTCTTGAATTTACCCCTTGTCATGAGCAGTGCCTGGGCCTATTCTACCTCAAATGCAAGAGGTTGGCAAAAGAGTAGCCTACGGTATTCCTGCCTAACAGTCAAGACAAGTAGTTGAGTGCCTAAAAGAAGCAATGCATTCCTGGCATGGGAAGGGGTTGGGAGAGACAACAGCCTAGAGAGCAACCAGACAGTCACAACATTTAACAACTTCTTCTTTGGGGAAACTGATCTCCTGCAAAGTGGCAGTGAGATAACTCACCTAGTGAATTTTCATATATGAAGGAAGTTGTCATGTCTCACTACACAACTCACTTTTAGTCAAAGAGAGGGTCATTCTTTTGTGTCCTCCTTAGGCCCAGCCTCATTTTATCTCCATCTTAGACTTTGCCCAGATTCTATTCCTACCAGAAGGTCCCTGGTGAGGAGGAATGTATGATCTCTTGGCTTTTGATTAGCCCTATGGGAACTGAGGCCACTTTTAATTTTGATCCTGTTCATTTTGACAAGGCTGTGGTGGGTGGTGAGAAAGTTCATTCTCTGAATTGTTCCCTATTACCAAATCTCTTCAGAGAAAGTCAAGGAATGACAGATTCTGCCTGAGGGAGTGAGTTTCTCCATTTCCAAAGAGGTCAATTAATATCTGATTATGAGGCCCACATGGTGATCCTTCCCCAGATCCTCCTAACAGGAGTGGATGTTACCTCAGACACCAGGCCATCCTCATATTTCTTCAGCTCTTTCTCATGCAACTAAAGGCCACAGGAGTTGAGTTGACAATCAAGAAGAAATGAGAGTAGCAGTATCATTGGCATGGGGAGGAATTAGAAACTCTGGGTGAAAAAAGGGCTCAGAATATCTAGGATCACACATCATTTTGGAATCACATCAAAAGATTAGGGAATAAAAGTAATAAATTGCTACCTAAATTAGTAACTCCACTGCTCTGACTACATTACAAGTGTTCCCTCAAAAGATAGCTGTCCTATTTTAATGAGGAAAAAGGAGCACATTCTTTCCTCACAAAGTTCTACTAAGTGTCTTCTTTCATAAACTAGGTTGTTCTTACCCTATACTTGTCGGTTACTTTCCTTTGCTGGATTCAATCAATGACACTTGAAAGTGTTATCATCTTCAGACATGTAATTACATTTTGTTTTAATCCATTTGTTATAAAATAAAACAAATTTTGGGAAAATATGTCTATGCTATATTTTCTTCCATGCCATAGTTATTTGATGTTATTAAGTACTATTTTAATAGTTTCATTTTTAAAACTTGAGGAAAATGTTTTGTTACTGTTACCACTAATTAGTTGCACCTTTTTTTGGTATTTTTCCATATCTGTATATTTGTTATTAAGCTTCTAACATTGTATTTTCCCCCTACTGTTGCCTTCTTAAAATTGCCTCAAATTATAAACTCTATATGATGATCTGTATGTGTTCATTGATATATTTAAATTTTTATATAATATGCACATTTTATATGATATTTTCATCCTATTGTAACTGCTCTGAAATCAATAAGGAAGTCCTTCATTAAAGAAAAATCACAATACCACAAAACTCATTGAAATTAGGATTAGGTATCTATCCAAAAATATTTAGCAATGATATAGTAGAAACATCCACTTCTCCTATACCAAAACATGTTTATAGCTATGAAAGGTGCATTTTCTTTATTCTTTCTTTATGGAACATCCAGGTCGATTACACAGTTTGGTTGCTATGAATATTGCTGCCATGAACATGTTTGTTCATATTGATTTATATTCTTTCAGTATGGATCCAATTTGCAATAATGGTCTTCAAGATATGTGTCTTTTTTTGTATCGAGTAAACTTCCATCATGATCTCCATATGGGTTGCACTAGTTTACAATGCCTCACCACCAAACACAGTTCCTGATTTATTTCAACCTCTCCAGGAGTTTGTTTATTTGTGTGGTGATAGCTATTCTGGTGTGTAAGATGGGATGGCAATGACTTTCCTTTTTATTTTCCTATGTATTTCCTATGTGGATAAGAATCTCAAACATTTCATTTATTTACTAAACACATTGGTAGTTCATTATTGATCAATGTCTTTCTTTTTCTTTTGGTATTTGATCAATTTTTAAGTTTAATAATATTTGATTTTTCCCATTCCAAATACTCACTTTAGTAAAAAGATTTTTTTTTTCATTACAGTGTTGTATTGCTTGGATATTTAGATTTTGTGAAGGCTAAGAGAATTTGATATTGTTCTCTCAGTCAAATTATAAGCATGTAAAAATGAAGTGAAGTTCTTTCTGCACATTTTCTCTGGTACAGATTTCTCTGATTTAAGAAATGTATATGTTATGTCATACTGGATGCCTAACTAAGTCTGTGTGTGTGGATGATTCAGTAAGAATTGCAGAATTCGCCACATAGATTTTGGAGCAAAGGTAACAGCTGGTAACAGGGCAATGATTCAGAACACAACTGAGGCTGAAGCTGTGATCCCTTCTACCTGTGTTCAGCCCCCAATCTCTTGTAATACACCGCTCACGTCCCATGCAGCGGTTTCTTTTTCTATCCGAAATGTTTCTGGAGCTTCATGTTGTTCTTGCCTCCTAGTATGCCAACATGAGGGGAGTGAAAGCAAGCAAGGCAGATGTGACAGAGGAATTTATTTTTAAAAATGGTGTAAATACCATACAGAGGGGTTACAATTACATGGGAAAGGTAATGAGTACATATCTTATCAAGCATTGTGTCGGCCTCCTTTGATTCCCCTTCCCTTCCCTTCCCAACTCCCCGCCCCCACCCAGCGGTCCCTCCTCAGACCCCCGTCCCGCCAAAGTTTTAAAGTTCGTTTTTCAACATAACATCTTGCACATCTCATTGCTGCAATGGATCCACCTGTATCCCAATTTAAATAATTTGTTTTTTCACTTCTCCTGCACAAAGTATGCCAACATCAAATGCAGTGAACACAGGGGGCATACCATGGCGGAGGGACATACAAAGCAACAAAGAAATCATCTTATAAATATGATAGAAACAATCACAAGAAAGAAAAAAAAATTGAGTTCTTATCTTGGGGTTCATTTCGCCTAACATCAACTTATCTTACAGTTTCTGCTTGTCTCAGACACGTACTAATTATTGAAAATAAGAGAAACCATGGGACCTATGCTTCTTTGGGCCTGGCTTACTTCGTTTAAAATTTTTTTTGGTCGGTTTTGGGGTTTGAACTCTGGGCCTGGGCACTGCCCCTCAACTCTTCAGCTCAAGGCTAGCACTATCCCACTTGAGCCACAGTGTCACTTCCAGCTTTTACAGTGTCGCTTCCAGCTTATGTGGGGCTGTGGAATCGAACCTAGGGCCTCATGCATGCAAAGCAAGCACTCTACCACTGTGCCACCTTCTCAGCCCTGGCAGAGGGTTTTTATCTGAAGATCCATCACACTTGGGAGCTTCTGGCTGAAAACACCAGAAAGACAAAAGTGAAGAAACACTTAAGAGAAAATGTAAAACAGAAAGCCACAATGTTTAACCCTAAAACCAGTTTCTAGGACAAGGAGACTCAAGAACTGGTGTCACCTGAGGAGAAAGAGGAAATATTCAGGAAGAATGAGAAGGACATTTTCAGGAAGAATGGGAGGGAATAGAGAGAAAGAGACCTAGACTACCTAGAGCTGGGACCTCAATGTGAGCTTAATTTTAATATGGGAAACCAGACCCAAGGACGCAATACCTTACAATTTTGATTACTCTCTCTCATGCTACAAAGCCTATTCCAGATCTACTTCAACTCAGCATGGTGTCCATTCTGGGATCTAGACTGATTGCTGGAGGTTCCCAGGGGATGCAAAGAGTGAAAACCAAAGGGCTAAAGCTCAGAAAAGACACATGCCATCACTTCTCACATGTCATTTGTCAAAGTAAGTTCTACAACCAAGCCTGGTATCAATGGGGATGGGAGTAGATATTGAGAGCATTATAATAGTATCTACTATTATTATCATATAATAATCTAACATCTATTGTTTCATCAAAGGGAGAGAGATAGCATTTCTCCCTTTTTAGTAGTATGGGACAGGGCATTCTATAGAATGTTCTTCAATTGGGGGCTCTCTGCCGCGGACCGGCTCTGTCAGGAGGATGGAGGATACCTAGGGGAGGAACCTGGAATAGGGGGGGAGATGGCAAACAGACAACTCACACACATTAGGAGTGGATGCTGAGTGCGATTTAATGAAGAGGACAACAAACTTTTATAGCAAAAGTCTACATAAGAAAGGGCAAAAGGTTACACAATCTTGCTCCAGGGCTTCATTCTTGGGTGGTCACCAGCTGGTCGCCTGAAAGGCACTTGTTTCCAGCTTATCTCTAAGAAATATAATGGGTTTCGATGTTTGTCACCATCTAACCATTACCTTATTTCTATAGAGGCCTAGATCTAGCAAATCTCTTAGTAAATAAAAGAGAGTAACAGGAAATTTTTCTCCTAAGTAGATATCTCAGCAATTGCCATACATTCTTTCTGTTCTAGCCACGCCTACAGCTTCTTGTAAATCTCTTACAGACAGTTCCTTCTGCTGAAGTGACTTCATGAAACCCCCAATACTTTTATATTTACTTATGACTTGTCTACTCGCCTCCTTAAGAGGGGTTTCAGGGTAGCTCTTAACTCTGGTGAGTTAGTCATATTTTTAAGACACTCATCAGATGTTGGAGTCGTCAACACTCTTAAGAAAGAGCTTTGAATAAAGGAACGTTGAGCATGAGTAAGTACAATGAGCAGCAGAAACAGTAAAAGATTAATAGGCACTCTTATACAGTGAAGAAAAGAAAAGAAAAGGAGAAACACATCTTTCCCAGGGGTTTGCCAGCCTTTCCAGGAGTAGGCCTCTTTGAAGCCCTATTCTCCGAGGTAGACTTCGGTGAAGTCCCAATACTCAGAGATAGGTCTCTGTAAAGCCCCATTCTCTGAGGTAGACATCAGTGAAGTCCCAATACTCAGAGATGGGTCTTTGAAGCCCCATTCTCAGGTCTGAAAGCTGGTTTCCCATGCTAAGCAGACTGCACTGGAGTAGGCGTGGCAGCTCTCTGAATCTTTTCTCCCAAGATTGTGGCTATGAAGTTTCGGAAAGGAGAATTACAATGGAAAAGTGAGTTCTCAAGCTGGGTACTGATGGCTGACACCTATATTCCGAGCCTGAGATCTGAGGATTATGATTTGAAGTCAGTCTGGGCAGGAAAATCCATGAGACTAATCTCCAATTAAACAAAAAGAGCCAGAATTGGATTTGTGGCTCAAATGTTAGAGCATTAGCTATGAGTGGGTGGGTGGGGGACAGAATCTTGGTCCTGAATTTAAACCCAGGTTTGGGGGATGAGAGGAAATGTGTTCTCAGTGCATGAAATCAAGGGTGTATGGTCAACATCACTATTGATGTTAACTTTGGGGTAGAGTTGATCAGTTTTATTCTGGAAATGATTTGTTCCACTCTTCTCTTTCCTGTATTCTTTAAAAGAAATAGCTTTGAGCAATCTATACCTAAGATGTGTGGATTGAACTGAAGCACTGGTTTCATTTTTTTCTACTTACAAAATGATACATAAGTAGTGTACAAAGGGGTTTTAATTTAATATGTCGGTTTGAGTACATCTTGATCGATGTCATCAATTTGATCATTCTTCTCTTCTCTTTTTTGATCTTGTCTTCTCTATCTCACCCCCTCCATTTTCGTGGTCACATTTTCACACATGTACATTGAATATTATGACTGGATTCTCCCACTGAACCAGTTTGGCAAAGAAATTTCTTCATTGTACAGGTAAAGAAGATGAAGAGGACTACAAGCCCAAGACAGCATAGCTATTACTTTGCATTGAGATTATTTGACTTACAAAATCTTCACCAAAAGAAGCATTATAAAAAAGAACATGGCCAGGAACTAGAAGCATCTATCTTTGTGTGTGTGCTGGTTTTGGCGCCTGAGTGCTGTCCCTGAGCTGTTTTGCTAAAGGTTAGTACTCTACCACTTGAGCCACAGTACCACGTCCAGCATTATGGTAGTCAATTGGAGGTAGGAATCTCATGGACTTTCTATCTTGGGCTCATTTTAAACCACAATCTTCAGACCTCAGTCTCCTGAGTAGCTATGATTGCTGGTGTGAGCCACTGGCAGCTAGCAAAACATCTATTAGTTGTCCCAATTAAACATGTGGAGCAATAGGTCATTTGATACTGGTGACACTCAGATAATGATTCCTCTACTTGTTCCTTTCTGGTGTTATTACTAGTGTGATAATGCTTGCTCAGGTTTATATCATTGTGCAATCATTGCTCCATTTTGTTCAGTAAACAGCTTTTCAGGACAGGAGAACTGTGAGAGGAGAATATGGGATGAAAATTTTATCTGTACTTCTTGTGGCCTGGCAAAAGCTTCTCAGAATGTTTGCAAGCAGAAATAAGAGTCCACTTCAGCCGAATAAAATGAAAGACACACACCTGACACAGAAGCAGTGACACAGAAGGACAAACGGGAAAACTCATCCAGGCTCAGAGCGAAGCATCAGTATGAGTTGTTCAGGTGCATGAAAATTTGTGAAGATTGTCTTTCTAACCATGGAGAGCTCATTCAATGCTGGCATTTACAATATGTTCCAGGACTCATATCTGTTTAGGTCTGTTTCCTCTGAATCATCTTTGATAAAGACAGAAATGAGAATGTAAAAAAGGAACCTAATTATGTTTTCTGAATGAGATTTCATCTCTTTCACAAATCAAGTAAGGGTTGTAATGAATGACTTTGATTTCCTGAGAGAAATTCATGTTTGATTCCTTGTTTCTATTAAGCTTATCAACTGAATAACTTTACATTTGTAAGCTGTTATTATAACAAATATGAAATAATTTTTTTTTTATTTTTACAGGAGAAACCCAGTTTCCTTTTCGATAGAAAATATTTATCTGGCTTCCAACCAAAATCTTTACATCTCAGCCTCCAGAGTACGTAGGATTGCAGGCATCAGTCACCTCTCCTACCTGAGACAAATATTTTTGGTATGGAAAATCACTATGATATAGAACATGAGGAATGATGAATTTAGACTAACAAGGAATATTTTGAAAACATTAACAAAACTGAAGTTATCACAAACTTGCCTGCTTCAGTGAGGAGAAAAATGAGAAAGAAGTTACAGAGGCAAAGAATTGCAGACTAAAGAGAAGTGAGTGAATAGTTCTTTGTTAGAAGAGCTACTGAAGATTTCTTTTTAAGAAAATTCAGCTTGATATAGTGGTACATGTCAATAATTCTAACTACTTATGAGCTAGACTCTGGAAGGTATAGGAGGTTTGCAGTTGGTATGGTAAAAGTATAATACTGAGACTTCAATATTTAAAACACACTGGTGACACATGGTGATAAGAGAGGCAGAATTAGGAGGGTCATGGTTTGAGGCCAGCCTAGGCAGTTAATAAGAAACTATCTGAAAATCAATCTAAAGCTAAACAAAGTGCTAGGTGTATGGATCAAGAACAATTATCCAGCAAGTTTGAGGCCCTGAGTTCAATCCCTTCTCCTGAGAAAAAAAGACAAGAAAAAGGAACAAAGATTATAATACAATTTTCAAGGTGTTTCCTTTGCACCTTTCTGCTATAATTTCTTTCTTCAATTGCCTTAAAATGTTTACGAAGTCACTTACACAAATGACTACCATCATTTGGGGAAATCACAAGGAAGTCTTTGCAACCAGCTTTGTAACAGAGCAATTTTGTCAAGAAGATTTCAATGAGCTGAAAATGAGATAATGGGCTCACGAAATTGCACTTTATAGCTATGTGTCAGAATGTGAGGAGCTCATAAAGAGGATTTATTTCTTAAGAGAAGACGAGGATTAAGTTGATTTATCAACTTGAAAAATCACGGTAAATTCTGTTGCTATTTGGGATACAATTTCAAGCAAGGTGTTAAACCAATAAAATTATGGTTGAGATTTTTATAAAAGCTGTAAGATATTTTTTTCATTGATTTTTATAGAAGCTATTCAACAATTGTTGGATAAATCACAATAATGCAAAAATGTGTTCTGTGTCATCTGATGGTATTACCTATCTCATCATCTAGGGTTGGAAGAATGTTATCTTCATTTTAAAAATGCAGAAATGGAGGCATGAGGAGAGTTGGTGTGTTTCTGAAGGCTGATGTTGTAAATGACAATTGAGATTGAGCAGAACCAGAATCCATGGCTCAGATTCAATTCATGATTTGGAAACGCCATGACTATACTAATATCTAAAACTCTTGTGCTAGCTGGGTGACATTTTACATGTTTCTTAGTGTAGTCATCTGTTTTTGAGAATTAACGAATGTACCTTGGGAAGGTGGTTCAGTGGTAGAACACTTGACTTACATGCCTGAGGCCCTGGGTTTGATTCCTCAGCACCAAATAAGCAAAAAGAAAAAAAGGTGGAAGTGGCATGTGGCTCAAGTGGTAGAGCACTAGCCTTGAGCTGAAGAGCTGAGGGACAGCTCCCAATCCGAGTTCAGGCCCCACAAATGGACCCCCCCCCAAAAAAAGAATATATGTTTTGTGAAGTATTATGCACAGAACATGAAACAAGAATTCCCTGAATTCTGAAGTTCTTTATGTATTTCCCTTTAAATTATTATTTTTAAGACTCAAGATAGTGAAATTATTAACATTCTTTACATTCCAGAAAGCATTATTTGAACCCATTTGGAAGAATTTCTACAATAGTATTGTAATGTATGGGTTTTTGATGTGCTTATTTGCCTTCTCTCTGTATCTGCTTAATTGGGTTATTTATTGTATGATTCATGTATTAAGAGTTCTTTATATATTATGAATAAAAGCTATTTGACAAGAATTTTATATTTTGCTTCATTATATTAGCAAAAATGTCTGCTTTGTGTTTGAATAGACTACAGTTTTATCTGAGGATGTGCAGGACAAGAATTAAGTCACATAAAGAAGAATGAAAGAGAGGAAAAGGTGAAAAGGATAAGAAAGGAAGAAAAAAGATCAGAAGTTCAGTATAGCTAAACAAAAAAACAAAAAGATAATTTAAAAAGAAAAAAAGAGAAAGAAAACAAAAAAAGAAAGAAAAACACACTCACATATCCCTAAAATAAAAATTATAAGAGGAAAAAAAGTTACTGGAAAACAATTTTTTTTCAAAAAAGGCAAAAATTAAAGATTAAGAAAAGTTTTAGAAAAGAGAAAAAAAATTTTTTTATATAAGGTACCAAAAAAAAAAAAAAAGAAGAAGAAAAAACTTCTTTGATTTTTTGGGAGGGGTGGGAAAAATCCTGTATCTCCCTTGTGCCCGTAACCAGCCTCTTGTTGGAGTCTCTGGTCTGCTTGTGGTTCTGCTCCTTGGTTGGTTTCTTAAGTCAGTTTGTTCGAACAGGCAGAAAAATGCTCTGCTTTACCCAGGATTTTGCGATCCTCCTCCCAGGCTAGTTCAATGGGAGGCAGATCTACTTTGAGTATCACCAAAGAGGGGGATGCAGTGATGAGGCTAGGTTCTGGGTAGAGTTGAGGCCTTTCAACAAACAGTGGCTTTTCCCGGGGGCTAGTTTGTGAAAAACTCACAGAGCCCAGCCTGGAGCCATTCTCAGGGTTTCTGTTTACTGAATTTCAATTGATTGTCCTGGCTGCTAGAGGGAGGGTCAGCCTCTGGCTCTGATTACCCAGTGAAGAAAGCCACTCCTTGGGCTGGCGCCGGAGCTGGGTGACTTTTCCCTGGGTGGAGGTTAGTCTGGCAGGTCACGCCGCCATTAAGTTCTTGTGACCTGCTAAATGACTCGTTTTATTCCAAGGCTTGAGTTGGAACTAGCAGCTCCGCTGAGCTTTGTCGGTATCCAAGATGGAGATCTCCAGTACTGGGGGGTGGAGGGGTGGCCTTCCCTCCTCTGCTCCCTGAGAAGGAGTGAGGACATTAGGCTTCTACTCATGCCGAGTCTAGGTTCCTGGGGCGTCTCTGGTCTGTGAACTGCAGGATGAAGATGTCTGCTCCTTGTCGGTTCTTGCTGGTGTTGAGTAGAATCCGCTCGCCTGCTGCTTCTGGCTCCTTCGTCCTGGACTCTCTGTGGTTCAGGTATGGAGCCTGCGATCGCCGCTGCCACCGCTGCTGCTGCTGCAGCGGCAGCTGGCAAGAGCTCAGATGTGTCTCCTTGCCTGGATTTTCCCTCTCTGGGCTGACTGTCTGTCCTGTGATGGCATACTTGGTGTGATCTCTGGCTTAGGACTGTTCACTGGAACTCTAAAACTGCTTTCTATGCGAGAGCTTGTTTAGACTCCAGCTTCTCTTCCGCCATCTTCCCGGAACACCTATGTGTTTGAATAAAAATGGATGACATCTTTGCCTGATTTCAGAGCAACTGAGAATACTTTCATTCTAATGCAGTACTCTTTATCAGATCAAGAAACTTCCCATATAATAATTTTGACAAATTTTTACCATTCTGCTAGTTTGAAAAGATAAGATTTATTTTATAGTTACAGCAGGGAATTCCCCTGTGACCAGTCTCCTCTACAGGCATGGAACCCCTCTTTGCAAACTGCTGATCATAATGGAAGCAAATTTTTGTTTGTTAGCAATGTCAATTTTTTGACCTATATACTCAGGATGTTTTCCCAGGAAACAAATCCACACGTAGAAATTAGATCATCACAGCTGTTTGAAATGGCATTAGCAATATATATTTGTATTATTGATGTGCCATATCGCTATATAAAACAGTTTGTCACATAACAGTTTGTGAAAGAACAAACAAATGAATAACCTAGAATCTGGTATGGCAGTAACCTCTAGATGATTTTCTCATATTTTCAGACTTTTCATAAACATAAATAATAGAAGCCAAATGAGGTGATTTATACCTATAATCCTAGCTACTCTGAAAATAGAAACGTGGATAGTCGCAGTTCAAGGTCAAACTGGAAAACATACAAGAGACCTCCATCTCAATCAATAAAATCTGTATGTGCCAATGTGTGGATATCATCCTACCTATTACTGGACATACACCTAGGAAGTTCAGTATCTAGGTAGCCTAGGAATAAACAAATGCAAGATTCTATATCAAAAACAATCAAAGCAAAAATTACTGGATGTGGCATGATTCAAGTGGTAAGGTGCCTGCCTGGCAAATGCAAGGCTCTGAATTTGAACCCAAGTACTTACCAAAAAATATTAAAAGTAAACATTATGAATTAATTCTCTAAATAATGTATCTGTAAATATTGTATATTCATATAGACTTGATAAAATTATATTGTGGTTAATATGTCACAAAATAAAGTAACTGAAGTCTCCATAAGGTACTTGTGAAATATTAATGTCGTATTTGTGATGTATAATAGAAATACTTAAATAAATTGGAAAAAGCTTTCAAGGGAATTATGTGTGTTCTTACACATCATAAAGATCCATACTAACCTCAATATAATTTAATGATATCTAGAAAACAGAAGTCAATGTTGAATGTTTACATTAAAAACAAGTTTGCTCCCAAACTTGAGATGAAATATACCTTGCTAATTAGGAGGCAGAGATTTAGAAGACTGATATAATGGACAGTTTTGACAAAAAAATTCATAAAAAACTACAAAAACAAAGAAAGCTAGATATAGTGTAATTTTCCTGTTATCTCACGATGTGAAAGCCATAGGTAAGAGATCATTGCTCAAGGGAGGCTTCGCCTGAGAAATAATCTAAAGTGGTTAGAGCCTTAGCAATTTCAAGCATCATTAGTGCCAAAGGAAAAAGAAAAGAAGAAAACAGAAAATGAAAGGAATGGATAAAAAGAAAATATTTTCTCTTCATTCTTGATTTCATTTCATTGGATACAAGAATTGACAATATTTTGTTTACTGTTTCAGGATTCAGGCCTCTCTAATATAAAAGCATTTATTTCAAGTAAATATTGTATTATTACTATTTATTAACTTATTATTAGACCTTTAGGTTTGGAGATTGAAATCATGGCTTTGTATATATTAGTCTCATTCTACAACTTAGCTGTACCCAAGCTCTCTTGTATAGTTTTGAAAATTGTTTATGAATTCTTCAATAGTTAGCTATTATACTTTTCATCTTATATTTTCTCTCCCACCTTTTCCCCTATGTATTTTATTTTATGTGTTGAAAACTCAATTTTATCTTCTAAACTTAGAAATTTGCTTTTGAGTTTACAGAGAAGTCAGTTATTTGTGACATCTTTTAAAATTATATATAGATATAAGTATTTCTTATATATGATTGATTCTTAGAGTTCATTGCAATAAGCAACATTTATCTGTTCATATGCACATAGCTATTGAGCCATTGCGATCCTCTCCTAAGAATAGCTTCCCTTGTTCTTGCCATGTAAATGCTTAGAGTGCTGTTAATCATATCCAAGTTTAATTATTTGTCTTTTACTATCTATTGGATTAACTTGTAGATTTATGGGCATATCTAGTTATTAGAAATGAGGAAAACCATGCAGCATATATTTAATTGGAACTGGTTTATTTCACTTAATAGCATTTTTCCCCCAGTCTTTCCATTTCTTCAGAATGCGGTAATACCATTCTTTCCCATGGAAGCACAGAATTCCATCAATGCAACAGAATTCAAGATCCAGAAATGAATCCACTCCTATAGGCACATAATCTTTAATAAGGAAGACAGAAACACAGGATGGAAGAAAAACAGCCTATTCAAAAAATTGGTTTAACTGGCTGTACACAGAAAACTGAAATTAGATCATTTTATATTCTCCTGCACCAGAATCAATTCCAAATGGATTGAAGAGCTCAATGTAAGTCCAGATGCCTTAGGAATCTTACAGGAAGAGTTAGGGGAAACATGAGGGCTCCTTGGAATAGGTCAAAATTTCCAAAGTAAGTCTGGATAAATGGGATTACATCAAACCAAATCAATCATTTGTCAGACTCAAAAGCCATGAAAAAAAAGAGATAGTGTAGCACAGATTTATTAGTTAGCAAACCTACATATAAGAGCCTCAGCCAATGGTAAACTCTTTCTCCCTTTTCTAACTAGGTTATTTATAGTGGGTTTACATGAATATAAGTGTTTTCTGATGGGGATTAGTCAGAAAACAACTAATGCTAAGACAGAGATAGTATGTGAAATGAGTTGTAGCTGGAGAAAGGGAGGCATTAAAGCAGGAGTGTCTAGTTCAAAGACTTGGCTTAGTGCCAGCTAAGTAAGGTATAGCTGCACAAGGGAAGAGGGGTAAAACAGGAGTGGTTATAAACAAAAGCACTGGTCTGAAGCCTCAAAATAAGGACCTCAGTCTGTGTGGACCAAACAGTCTCTAACAATAAGTTTTATTTAAATTAACAAACACGATTTTAAACTTTGCAGAGTGGGATGGTACATAGTCACAGGCAATTTCTCCTATGTCAGGTAATCCAGTCTACTCTTTCACATGTTACCCAGTAGCCAGGTTTCAACGCAAATGACTACAATGAAATTGTACAAATGAGGCTGTGACTTTTCCCTCTCATGAATCAAAATTATGTCAAATGATTTCTGTCTTCCAGATGTTTACACATTTCTCAGGATCTTTTTTTACTATTTTGTCTTCATTATTGATAATCATAGTACATTTTGTTGTCGTTGTGTGTATATGTCATTTTTAGGGCTTGAACTAGATGTTTAATGGTCTCCATTGTATTTTTTGCTCATGGCTGATGACACTCTATCCTTGAGTCACATGCTCACCTTATGTTTCTTGCTGGATAATTGGAGATAAGTTTTCACATTTTATCTGTTTGGAATGACATTGAACTAAAATATTCAGGTCTCAGCCTCCTGAGTTCTAGGATTATACACATAAATGGCTAACACCAATTTTGCTTTACTCTTATTTTAATTATGTGGTAGAGGAAAGTGGAAGTATACTTGTGTTAAGTGTGCAATTTTCAAATACAAGTTTGAATCAACTTGATATAACTGTTATTAATTTTAAAGTTAAATCAATGAGTGTCACACATTCCCACAGAAATATAATTGAAAACAAAAGGCATAATTGTTTTCTTAAATCAATCAATGAAACCATAAATTACTTTCACTTTACAAATCATGTTTTATTTAACTTAAATTAGCAGACTTCTTTGAGTAAAAGTAAATATATTAATTGTATACCACAAGAAACAAAGTTATTATAGTTAAGAATAAATATTTCATCACACCCAGAAGATACGTTTTAGTATATTCTCACTAAAAAGAAACGTTACATGCAGAAATTAATGGATATGATGGAGCTTATCATTACACAATATATAAATAAATGGGATTACCACTCAATACTTTAGAAATATGTAAAAAGTAATTATGTATCTTGGAGCCAGTAGCTCATGCTTGTAACCCTAGCTACTAAGGAGGCTGAAAGCTTAGAATCATGGTTCAAAGCCAGCCTAGGCAGGAAAGTCGACGACCCTCTTATCTCCAATGAGCCACCAAAAAACTGACAGTGGCTCAAGGGTTACAGCACTAGTCTTGAGCTAAAGAGCTGAGGGACAGTGTCCAGGCCCAGATTTCAAGCCCCACAACTGACTAAAAATAAACAATTAAAATAAATATTTTGACATAAGTGTTAAAATATCTATTCTAAAATTTTTAAATCCTCACTAGATATACTAGTTTATATAAATATAGAGAAGTTTTTTTCTGGATTTAGTTGTCATTGAATTTTGTAAATCACATATTTGTCACTCAATTCATATTTGTATGTTTATATACTTATATACCCTAAGTATAATTAAATGATATGTGATAGGCAGTGCTGTTTTAGGAATTTCACTTGGCTTTTTAACATTAACCCTTCTACCCTAAAATCTATATACCTTCCAACCTTATCAGAGATTTCATCTCATTGGAGCAAAAAAGTATAAGCTATAATCATTGTTTGGAACAACTGTAACATTTTACATGAATTTCACTTAGTTTAAGATCCAAAACATTCAAGTCATCTTAACCATGCCAATAATAGCAAAATGTCTTCTGAGCTTTGCAGTCTCTTAAGAGATGAAAATCTTTAATTATACATCTATTTTTTTCTGCCTAACATGTTATATCTTAGGAAGATCTTTTTGGGTAACCCTCTGTTCCTGACTAGAAGACCGCAACAAAGGCAATATGGAAAATACTTGAAAACAATTAAAAAAGCAATCACAGATACTCCTGTAATCACCAGTTTCAATGAGAATATACATTAAAGTAACACTTTTTTGTTGCATTTAAAGAGCAATAATTAAACTTTAATTAGCAATGAAGAAGATAACAGAAAACTGTGTTTGAAGACATCTTGACTTTGAACAATTCAATATAAGCATAATGGATTTATCTTGTTTTTCTATGGAGTTGAAATAATAATAGAGACCAACACCCAAAGGCAGGAAAACACCTAAGCCAAAGCAGTAAACTTTTGTCTATAAAATAATCCTGAGGGTGTGACTCTTCCAAAGTCAGGCTTGCAAAGAGGAAAGTGTATTTGCTTTGGAGTGAACAATAAAAAATATAAAAATCCTTTATTAATGTTTTACATATCTTGACTAGAACTTCTCATGTTGGAGAAGAGGAAAGGTATGAAAAATTTCAAGATTGTTTGACTATTCCCGAAGATCATTCTTATTTATCAGCTATAGCCTGGGTTACGCTTAGTATCATGCTTGTTTAAATTTAGAAGCATTATTTGTTTCTGGGTTATAAGCCGCAAAGCCTTGAGTATTAATAAAGGTCATTTCCTAAGAGGTGAAAATTGCTGTGTAAACAAACCTAAAATATCAAAGACAGCATAGTGGAAACTATTTTCTAGCTATATGACAATCTGTGGTGTAGATTTTGTTTCGTATTGTTCCAGGGGACTCATTTTTGTTATCTTCTTTTTCACCATCTAGTGTTCCTATAATATTCTATACCATTCTCTGATGACTATAATTTTACTGGATTCTCTAATTTCTCTGTTTCTGTTTTACCTTTTTTAATTACTTTAGAAACTCTAACTCAACATGACATAAATTATCTTTATAATATTAGCAAACAGATTTCATTTCCATATTCTTACCCTAGCCTTCTACATAATTTTGGTACTTAGTGATCCCCAAATGTGAAAATAAAGATGGGGAGCTTCTTATTTAGATATTATTTAGTATTTCAAGACTTCATTAATTCAAGGCCCTTAGTAGTATGTACCTCATACATGTATACTAAGCTAGTGGCAACTTTTTCTTATTCTCAGAAACTAGGAAATATGGTGTCCCTGTAGTTTCATTAGGAAAAGGATGTAGTTGAATTAATTTACTAAACCAAATCTGCTGTAAAGTATTTCTACAAGTTATTTGGCTTAAATAATCCGTATTTACCGTTTTACAGTTCTAAAGGACAGAAATCTAAAAGAAGTCTCACTAGATTAAAATAGAGACACCCACAGAGCTAAAATATTTTTCAAATGATTCTAGTGGAAAAGACATTTATCTCCTGTTCTGCTTCCCAGAAATTCAGAATCTGGGTTGTTATTTTTTCCTTTATCTTCTAATGTAGGATCTTTACATCTTTCTGATGGTTCTTACCTACACCTGGGACTTTTAACTACCTTTGAGTATACTTCCCCCATATGATAATTATTCAAATTTGTTCTCCTTGGGTAATGAGAGGTTATTATTTTACAAACATATATATAATGCAAATCTACATTTGAAGGATTAGGTATGTGGGAAAGACAGATATTCTGTGAAGGTATTTTGCTATGTACAATGAGTGTGTAGCATTCTTTCTATTATAACCTGTTATCCTTTCATTAACCTGAATAAGATATTTCTTCAATGAAATATAACTAGAAAAAATTTAGTCCCTGAAAGCAATTAATCCTGATTAAAACATTGTCATGTACTAGAAATCATAAATGCCTGAAGCAGTTCTGGCACTATCACATTTTAAATATTCTGCATACAATCTTCTCTTTTCAAGAGCATTTGATTGTTATTATTTTGGAATTATGGTTAATATTTATTTGACTGCTATTTTTAAAGTATGCATCACCCAATGCTGGTTCTCTTTTTCTAACTTTTTTGGGTCTAATCTATTTTTGAAAGAAAGGCAGCCATTTGAATTACATGAACTGCTTATTGAAGTTGAATCAGCATGGAGAGGAAAGGAAGAAAATTGATGACTTTGTGGGTATATCACATTAAAAATGTATCTGCAAGCTATTTATCTTAAAATCGTCTATTTTCCATTATATAAGATTCTGATATAATTTAGTCTCCCAACTCACACATTGTTAATGCAGTCTTATTTCATGCCTCCCAAAAACAAACACCAAATTACTATTTATTTTTAAATTATCATTTATTTAAAAATATATTTTTAAAAAATTAGTCGAGGGAAATGGTTTATTAGATATTTAGAGTCATGTTCAGACTCTAAGGTGAAAGCCAGAGAGGGGAAAAAATCCTGATTTTATTCTTCCTTGAGCCACTCTGATTTATTTCATCTGTTCCTGAAAGAATGAAATTCTTGATTTGAAGCCTTTTGCTTGATATCCACAATGAGTCATTCTTCCATTATTAATAGAATTTGGAGAAAGGATGAGAATTCACACTAGAAATAGGAGAAGAGGAAAAGAGAAGAAGAAATCTAGATATTTTATTCTTCCTCATCACAATCACAAGGTCTGGATAATGATAATGGATATTAGATACAATGCTCTAGAGTGATTAAACACATCTATAGAAAAGATAACCCTACAAGTGATCACATGGAGAATGCTTATTTATAAAATATTATAATAATTTCCAACAGAAAATGTTATCTATTTGTTAAGTTCTTGGTTAGGATTTGTTTAATTCTGGTGTGCTATAGTCAACTATCATAATGGTATACAAGGATGGTAAGAAACTAACATCTTAATATCACATTCTAATATTAGCTTAATTCTGCCTGTGTTATATGTATGAGGCTGTATTTGAGTTTTGCTTCAATTTCACATGCTATATTCTTCCAGTATATAAATTGAAGGAAGACTCCCTCTGAAATATGCTATTTTTATGGCTAAGGGAAAACAAGTCAGCTTTTAGACACAGACAATGAGATAGAAATCTTCCCCTAGAAATAATCTTTCTCCAATTCTGGTTCACTTTTGTAAGCTGAAATAACTCACATAACCCATTTTTACATTGCAGGTAGAGGTAAATCTCACCTACAGAAGCTGATGCAAGACATAGAGTAATATACCAAGATTTGCAAAACTTGAGATAAAGAGAAAAAAAAGAGAACTATAATACAATCAATCATACTTGTGCTCACATGTCTCTGCAGGAAGGAAGGTATTATGTACCTTTGTTTCTAAAACTACTGAGATCTTCAAATCATGTCTTTTTTGCTTGGATGTTACAGGAATTAGAGAACATTTTGATACTGAGACAGCATAAAATCTTGAAGAAAGCTGGACTAATCATTTCAATACTACCTATTGTTCTCCAAGAAAATAAACCATTTTAAAGACAATACTTTATAATTTCTTACCTAATATCTTTTATTTTCCAGAAATGGATTTTGTTAATATATGTGACTATCCAACAGAATAAATATATTCATTTATATGCATCTTGTGCAGACAGCAAGTCAATTAGATGTAAGTGTGAGTTCATCAGTAGCACTTTTTCAAACTGCAAAACTTCGTTTAGAGATACAGGTGGACCCATTGCAACAATGAGATGTACAAGACGTTATGTCGAAAAATGAACTTTACAACTTTGGTGGGGGAGGGTGGGGGGAGGATTGGGTGGGGGGACAGGGGGAGGATGGGAAGAGATGGGAAGGGGAATCAAAAGAGGAGGCTACAATGCTTGCTAAGAAATGTACTCATTATTTTGCCCATGTAATTGTAACCCCTCTGTACAGTATTTTCACAATAAAAAATAATATAAAGAAGAAAAATAAATAAATAAAACTGCAAAAAATTTGGACAAGGAGATAATACATATATTTTTTCCATCATCAACTACCAAATCCTCCTTCTTCCTTCCTAAGAAACACACCCAATTAATAAAAAGTCATAGATATTTGGCTCTTGATCTTGAAAATGAAAGCAGAATGTTATGGATGTCTGAGATAATAGTTAATAGTGTTTTACATAATAATGTCACATGCAACAAACCTATGAATCCTGCAGGTCTTAACACTACTTCCTTAGTGATGTAATAGGAATGTCAGCTTTACTGGATGTAGTATTGTTTCCACTTCCTTTCCTACCACCGGACCTAAATTATAATACATATTATGGGTGTGTTCTCTTCTTTTTCTGATAAGATTTGCTAAGCGTCTGTCAATCACTTTGATTTTTTCAAAGAATCAACTCTTTGTTGTGTTGATTCTTTCTGTGATTTTTTTTATTCTAATTCATTTAATTCTGATTTAATTTTAATTATTTGTTTTCGTCTACTGCATTGGGGTTTATTTTACTGCTCTTTTGCAAGGAGGCCCAGATGTCTCATTAAATTTTTGGTTTCAGATCTCTCCAATTTGTTGATGTAAGAACTGAGAGCTATAAACTTGCTTCTGAGTACTGCCATTGCTGTTTCACAGAGGAGTTGGTAGTTTGTATGCTCATTTTTGTTGAATAACATGAACACTTGAATTTCCTTTCTAATCTCTTCCATGAACCAATCGTGATTCAGCAGTGTGTTGTTCCGGGTCCTTGCGTTGTTACAGGACCCTCTTTGGTGGTTTTTAGTGTTGAGTTCTAATTTTATTCCCTTGTGTTCTGAGAGAAAGCAAGGTATAAATTCAATGTATCTGAATTTGGACAAGTTTGCTTTGTGGACTAAAATGTGGTCTATTTTGGAAAATGTTCCATGTGCTGCTGGAAAACCATGTATTCTGATGCTGCTAGTTGAAATATTCGGTATGTGTCTGTTAAATCTAATTTACCTATGCAGTTGTTTAGGTCCGCACTTTCTCTTTTTAGTTTTTGCCGAGTTGATCTATCTAGTGGGGAAAGTGGTGTGCTAACGTCCCCAACAATTAATGTCCTTGAATCTATTTGGGATTTAAGGGAAAGTAGTGTTTCTTGGATAAATTTGGGTGCTCCGTTGTTTGGCGAAAAGATATTTAGAATTGTAATATCCTCCAGAAGGAGATATCCCTTAATTAGTGTGTAGTGACCTTCTTTATCTCTTCTCACTAGTTTTAATTTGAAGTGTATTTTATCTGATATTAGTATTGCAACTCCCACTTGATAATGGGGGCCGTTTTCTTGGTAGATTTTGTTCCAGACTTTCATATTGAAAATGTTTTTTTTCTTATGAGCAAGACGTGAATCCTGAAGGCAGCAGATGAAGGATCTTGCTTTTTAATTGAACTAGACAGTCTATGTAGCTTAATTGGAGAGTTAAGTTCATCAATGTTGAGAGATAGGACTGAGAGATATTAGGGAGTTCCTGCCATTTTATCCACCTTCTTGGGGGCTGAGGCAACTGAGTTCTTCCTATGTTTCTTGGATTCTCAGTTTGGGTTTAGTTTCTTGGCCTTTATTGTGGTCTTGTTGGTTTTCTATGTGTAGGACATCTTTAAGAATCTTTTGTAAGGCTGGTTTGGTGGAGATAAATTGTTTAAATTTTTCATTGCTATGGAAGGACTTTCTTTAACCTTGGGTTATGAATGAGAGTTTAGCTGGGTTTAGTATTCTTGGTTGATATTTGTTTGTCATTATGGCATGGCATACATCATTCCATGGTCTTCCTGCTTGAATTGTCTCTGCTGAGAAATCTGAGGTGATTCTAATTGGTTTCCCTTTATAGGTGATTGATATTTTCTCCTTGACAGCTTTAAGGATGTTTTCCTTGGTCTGAATTGATCCTGCGAGGATTATACTGTGAGAGTGGGATGTCCTGTTTTGGCCATGTCTATTTATATTTCTAAAAGCTTCTTGTATCTTAATAGGCCTATCTTTTTGCATGTTTGGGAAGTTCTCTGCTAGGATCCTGTTAAACAAATTTCCTATACAATTAACTTCTGATTCTAGGTGCTCCTCTACACCCATTATCCTCAGATTAGGTTTTCTGATGGTGTCTTCCATGTGTTGAATAGATCTATCGTATTTCCTGGATTTTTCTTGAATGGTTGTATGTTCTTTCTCTATAATATGTAGGCTGTCTTCAATCCCGGAGAATTGATCTACTATCAAGACTTTCTACTTTGTTATTTATTTCTTTTCCTTCTAGTTGGTTGGATTTGATGGCTTCCAATTCTTTGTTGGAGCTTTGTTTTAGATCTTGTATGAACTTCTTTACTTCCTTAATTTAATGTTCAGTGTTTATTCTCAAGTCACTTAGTTGATTGGTTATGGTTTCCTTGGACTCCCATTCCTTCTGTTGGGTTCCAGTCAGCGTTCCCTTTGTGGACTTCCTGACTTCTTTCAGCTCTCTGTTTATAGATTCCATGGATGCCTTTAGTGATCTTTGTGTATTCTCATGCTGCTCTCTCAATTCCTGTATCACTCTTTGATTAGCTTCCTTATGTTCACTCAATTCCTGTAGTTCTCTTTGAGTGTTCTCAGCCTCCTAACACCATTCTTCACTTTCTCTTTGTCTCTTCTACGCCAACTCCCGCAATTCCTGTCTATCTCTTTGACTGATCTCAGCCTGCTCACACCATTCTTTTATTTCTCTTTGAGTGTTCTCAAGCTGCTCATACAATTCCTGTATCAATCTTTGAGTATCTTCCTCAGTCTCATGATATTCCTGTATTGACCTTTCGTTTGTCTTCTCTCTCTCCCTATCACGCTCACATGAAGTCTTTGCAGGTTTTCAATCTTTTCATTTACCATGTTTACCAGTAGTGTTTGCAGAGCTTTTTGGGAACTCTCTTCTGGATTATTCATTTTCTGTTCTGTCCCCTGATTACCATGAGTGGGAGTTGAGATACCCGGATTTACCATTATTCTTGTGTTTTTCAGGGTTGTTCTGCCCATTTGGGATGAATGAAACACCAGTTTTGTGCTAGAACACTATCTTAAGGCAAGCATCAACCAAAGTCTGTAGTTGCAAAGTAAAAAGTCTGCAGATACAATCTAGTTCAACAGATATAGCTATTCAACATCAAACAACTATGTATTAGTGTGCTGCGAACTGCAAAGAAGAATTTGGCAAAGCAGACATTATTAGGTTAAGGGAGATATGTGGGTAAAAATAGGAATAGTGGGATGTGGAAATGTAGAGGGAGAGTTAACTTGACTAAATACTAATATCTAAGCGGGAAATAGGTTGGATAGAATGATAGTAGAGAGAGAGAAAAAAAGAAAAAAGGGCAAGAAAAAATAGAAACAAAAATTAAAAATTAAAACTGAAACACATAAATTATGCAAATTAACAAAGTAATATTCAGAGAAGAACGAGGATAGTATAAGAGAAGGGGAGGGATAGAATGAGATGTGAAAAACTTAAAAATAAAAATGTTTAAAATATCATATAGGTACATAGAAGTAATACTGATATTAAGGAATTTAAGTCTAAGAGGTTTTGAACTGAGTAATAAATTTCTGGATTAAGTGTGTACAAAATGGGGGTTAATGTCTAATAATCGACTATGGGTATATCTGAGGATGAGCAGAACAGCAATTAAGTCACACAAAGACGAACGAAAGAGAGGAAAAGTGAAAAGAATGAGAAACAAAGAAAGGAAGAAAGAAAGAAAGAAAGAAAGAAAAGGATCAAAAGTCTGTAGAGCTAAACAAAAAAATGAATGAAAAGAGAAAAAAGAAAAAAATCACACACACACACACACACATACCCTTAAAATAAAAAGTATAAGAGCAAGAAAAAAGGAGTTAAAAAATATTTTTTAAAGATAAAAATGAAAAATTTTAAAAAGTTTAAAAAAATTATAAAATGTACAAAAAAAGAATTCTTTGATATTTTTTGGTGGGGATGGGTAGATCCTGTATCTCCCTTGTGTCTGTAACTGTCTCTTGTTGGAGTCTCTGGTCTGCTTGTGGTGTTTGATTTTCCTGTGGCTTGGTTGGTCTCTTAAGTCAGTTTGTTTGAGCAGGCAGAAAAATGCTCTGCTTTACCCAGAATTTTGTGATCCTCCTCCCAGGCTAGTTCAATGAGAAGGATATCTGCTTTGAGTTTCACAAAAGAGGGAGATGGCTGTTTCTTCTAGTTTGGAGATGCTGTGATGAGGCTAATTTCTGGTAGGGTGGAGGCCTTTTAGCAAACAGTAGCTTTTCCCTGGGGGGCTAGCTTCTGAGACACTGACAGAGCCCAGCCTGGAGCCATTCTCAGGGTTTAAGTTTACTGAATGTCAATTGATTGTCAAGGCTACTATAGGAAGGGGCAGCCTCTGGCTCTGTTTATCCAGTGAAGAAAGCCACTACTGGGGCTGGTGGAGCTTTCTCAGCTGTGCTGGGTCACTTTCCGCTGGGTGTAGCTGAGCCTGGAATGTCAGAATTGGTTCCTGTGACCTGGTAAATGACTCTTGTTTTCTTTCAAGGCCTGAGTTGGAGCTAGCTGCTCAGCCAGGCCTCTGTCAGTATCAAAGATGGAGATCTCTGGTAGTGGGGAGGGGAGGGATGTTCTTACCTCCTCTGCTCCCTGAGAAGGAGTGAGGATGTCAGGCTTCTACTCATGCCAGATTCTTGGTTTTTGGGTCGTCTCTGGTATGCAATCTGCAGGATGAAGATGTCTGTTCCTTGTCAGTTCTTCCTGGTGTTGAGTAGAATCAACTCACCTGCTGCATCTGGAGTCGTTGTCCTGGACTCTCTGTGTTGCAGGTATGGCAGCTACGGTCGCCACCGCAGCCACTGCTGCCACAGCGGTGGCTGCTGACAAGTGCACAGATCTGTTTCCTTGCCTGTATTTTCTCTCTCTGGCCTAACTCTGTGTACTGTGATGGCACACTTGGTGTGATTCTCTGGTTTAGGACTGTTCACTGGAGCACTAAAACTGCTTTCTATGCGAGAGCTTGTTTAGCCTCCAGCTTCTCCTCTGCCATCTTCCTGGAACTCCTGTATGTATTTTTATTTTGTCAAGCACTGAGCTTGAACTCAGGTAGTGGCAGTTCTGCCTCAGGTTTGATCACTCTAGGCTGGGGTGCAGCCACTGGACCCATAGCCGAACCTGGGTTCCTGCGTCCCAATTGCTGACAGGAAAAAAAAATTAATGCAAAACAGAAAAAACCCTGGCAATTTGCAGATGGCTGCCAATTTTACATTTTTTTCTTTGCTAGGTGACCATACTGGGTCTGAATGACACGGTTGAAAAATGTTGGTAACCTGGCATTGCTGAAAGCTGGCAGGTTACCAGGGAAGCCATAGGCCAACACAGCAACATAGGCCCTGTGTTTGAAGCCCGGTCCTGACCCTTAAGAGATCTAAGAATCTCATTCCTAGTCATAGGAATACCGATGGAAGATTATGAATAGCAAGGCTGAACTAGTTATTTCTGAATACTACTATACAATTAGAGTGATTTTAGGAGGCCAATTGATTTTAATGAATGCTTTTTGACACATTCAAAGAATACTATTAATTACATGTATGCTATAGTTTCAGGACAGTGGTTGATTTAATTAATAATTCATTAAGGCTGAAAACAATAATATTAATTACATGAAGGCATAATAAACACCCAAGAATTGGCAGGAATGTAGCCTATATAGCTGAATAATGTGTAGACATCTCCTGCACTCTATAATGATCTATATTTATTTGTGTACTACAATCTGCATATCAATGTGTTCTTATTTTGTCAACTCTTAGGGCTCAATCTCAGGTGCTGGAAATTGCTAGTCAGCTTAATATGCTCCAGGCTGGCATGCTGACACCCATTAATGAATTGGGCTTTGTAGACTGTGAGTTCAGATGTGAGAAGCCGAGAGTGAAACATGTTTTCTTTTTCTTTGAAAGTGCTCGGTGACAGGTAGGATGTATAATTCAGATGCAAATCTATATGCAATGTAATAGGATGTAATAAATGTAAAAAATGTCATAGGAGGAAGAATTATCATTACAATAAATGAAAAACAGATTGAATTAGTAGGGAATCATTCTAGGATAAAATTAGACACAAAAATTATAGGATGTGGATTAAGTTTAATATTTTATTAAGCATTGACAGAATAAAAATTTCATGGAAACACAAATACCTAATAATTGGTAGTAACACACGATGCATAATTTAATAATATATAGGAATATGTCTCATTCTATAAAATACATAATTATAGTAGGAATGTACGTACATATGTGATAAACAATAACAGGATATTGAGTAATTTTAATTAATGCTTTATTAATTGTTAACTGGGACACATCATTAAATGGAGACATAATTTAATACCTAATAATTGGCAGTAATACTATCTATAATTTAATAATATGCAGACATTTTTCTTTTTGTGTATATAATATTTTTATACAACAATCTCTATCTATTTATATCTCATTCACTCCTGGGGCTCAGTGGTTGAATGTTCACTGAGGAAGCATGAAGCACTGGGTTTGATTCCTCAGTGCACATAAACAGAAAACCCAGAAGTTCTGCTGTCTTTCATTCAATTGTGTGCTAGCCTTGAGCACAAACGCTTAGGAACAGGGTCAAAGCCCATACTCAAGCCCCAGGACTGCCGCCAAAAAAAAGTAGAATGTTTTAACTGCAACTATAGAAGGGCAAGAAGGGCAGGACTTCAAATACCTCATCACAGGGTAATCTAGGAGTCTGGGGCTGACAGCTTCCACCTAACCTGACTTAGCCAGATGTAAACTGCTGCAACCCAGATCCATGGGTTATCCCCATCATCCTGGTTACCCTGGCTTATCCCCATATCCTGGGTGCTCAGGGCCTTTAAAACTTGGCAGGAAGTCTGCTAGAACCTTTGAAATATGGCTTGAAGTGGTAGAGCTCTAGTCTTGATCAAATGTTATTAGAATAGTATCCTCATGTTTTGAGTTCAAGCCCCATGGCTAACCCCCCCCCCCAAAAAAAACCACCACACTAAACCATTAGATGTGAACTTGTGTGGTTTGTGAACTGTTCCTCAAAGAATGGTGATACTGATAAAAGCACCCTAATTCTAATGAAAGCTTGTGGAATAGAGCTAGGTTCTGAGTCCTTCACAGGGTGCAGTTTGCTGCATCCTGCATTGGGTGCTGTGTGCTGAGTCTTTCAAAGGATGCTGTGTGCTGAGTTATGCAAAGAGTGCAATGTGCTGTGTCCTTCAAAGGGTGAATTCTTTCTTCGGGTCCTTATAAGATCTCCACAACTGAGATGATTATGCAGACAAGAATATTGAGGCTCATTTATGTCCCCATGGCAGGGACAAAGATGTATTACTGAAGACTAGTAAGTTGTCTCCTGCAGACAATTAATTGTTTTGTTTTGTTTTTTCTCAGTCATGAACCTTGAACTCAGGGTCTAGGTGCTGGCCCTTACCTCTTGGGCTTATGACTAGCGCTCTAACACGTGGAGACATGGATCCCCTTATAGCAGAGGCCACAACCTAGGGGTCTATAGCTAAGGTCTGTCATCCTGCCTTCTCAGAAAGCTGAGATCTGAGGATCTGGGTTCCAAACTATCCCAGACACAAAAGCCTATTATCTCCATGAGCCTATTATTTCCAATTCACCACTAAGAAACCCGAAGTGGAATCTGGGTGCTTGTTGCTCATGTCTGTCATCCTAGCTACCCAGTAGGATGAGATCTGAGGATCATGGTTCAAAGCTAGCCTGGGCAGGAAAGTCCTTGAGACACTTAGCTCTGATGGACCCCCGAAAAAGCTGAGGTGGTGTTTGGCTCAAGTGGTAGAGCACAAGACTTGAGGAGAAGAGTTCAAGGACAGTACCCAGGCCCAGATTTCAACTCCTACAACAATAAAGAAAAGACAGAAACAAACTAACAAACCTGAAGTAGAGGGCTGGGAATGTGTAGAGTGTAGATTGCTTTGCATATATGAAACCCTGGGTTTGATTTCTCAGGACCATATCACTAAAAAGAAGCCTGAAGTGTCTCTGTTGCTCAAGTGGGAGAGGAGTATCCTTGTACAAGAGAAAATAAGTACAGTGCTCAGGACCTGAGTTCAACCTCCTGTGCACACGCGGGCTCACGCACACATACAGACACACACACACACACACACACACACACACACACACACACACACACTCACAGACTAGAAGTGGTGCTGTTAGACAAAATGCTAAAGCACTAGGCTTCTACACTGAGCTCATGGTCAGCACCCCAGCCCTGCTTTCAACCCGCAAACCTAGACAGGGAGGGCCCAACTTGGAGAGGTCAAATGTTTCAAATCCTGAAGAGCTTCAACAGCCCTAGATGACAGGAAGCTTTGTGATATCAGATATGTGCTTGGATTTTCCAAGCTTCCAGAAACCTAGGAGAGACATCATAGGCCCATCATCGTCCTCAATGAAACATTTCATGAGTTTCAGTGCCCCAGTTGTCTGCCAGAAGGACTGCTGAATTATATTGAGCACTGTATCTCAACACCGTAATATAGTCTCACAATGGCAGGATACGTGCACAGGACTTGGCCTGCCACGGGAGATGGCACAAATGGCGTCCTGTCAAACCAAAGCACTGGGGAAAGAAATAGATTGGGATAAAATTAGACCTTTATCCTGACCTTCAGAGCCCACTCACACTCATTCTCACAATTTGACACAGATGGAGTTGTTTGTTACATAGCTGTATAGAAGTGAGGCCTTTTGTCTGCCTGTCCAGACAATGAGGGAGACTTCTTCCAGCAGGCCTGGGATGCAGAGAAACCCTCATGCTATACTGGGAACAGTGAGGGGAGCCGCAGAACATGCACTTTCATGAAATCAGTCTCTGTTATGAAATCATTTTATTGGATACAAATTTTCTAGCTTGGTGCCATTCATCGTAACTACTCTGGAGCTTCACCTATAGGAATACATACATACATACATACATACATATACAAAGATATGGAGGTACAGGTTATTTTTGAGGGGGCAGGTCCTGGTGTTGAACTATGAGCCTAGGCATTGTTCCTGAGATCCTTTTGCTAAAGGGTAGTGCATTAACCTTGACTCAAAACCCCACTTATGGGTTTTTCTGTGATCTCTTAGAAATAACATTGTCATAGACTTTCCTACACTGGCTGGATTCAAACTCAGATTCTCTACATCTCAGACTCCTGAGGAGCTCAGATCACAATGAGAAGCCACTGGCACCTTCTTTCTTTTCTTCTTCATTTTTTAATCTGGAAACCTGAATTCTTAACAGGGTCATACCAGTATTATGAATTTATAAGTTTACTACCCAATGTCCTTTATAGCTGCTTTCTCTAAGAAGGATTTTCCTTCCTCATCTTACCATCTGTTCATAGGTTTGAAACCAAAAGTGAGAAATGAGTGTCACAGAATTTCTGTGCAAATGTCCACAGGACATGCCAGCTCTGTCAATTAGCATTGAGCTACAGCAATTTACTGTCTCAAGATGGGAGGACCAAAAGCTAGAGCGATCCTTATATTGTCTGTGAGGTTTCCTTTGCCTATAAAATGATCTAAAAATTAGGAGTGTTGTGTGTCTCCAACCCTAAGTATCTAGAATATACTAGAAGCATCTTCATGCATCACTTTTCTAGTGTCTCTCGAGATTTAGACTCCAGGTTTGTGTGGAGGTGCTCCTTGGTGAATCCCTGAGGATAGCCGCTTGAAACCTTTTTGAGAGATCACCCTTCAAAGTCAGCCTGAGCAGGAAGTCTGTGAGACTCTTATGTCCAATAAACCACCAGAAAACCAGAAGTGGAGCAGTGGACCAGAATGTAGAGATGGAGCTTTGAGAGAGAAAGCTGAGCAGAAGAAACAGGCTAGACCAGGCTGGAAAGCCTGGGAGGCATTTATGTCCGATTAACGACCAGATGGCTGGAATTGGAGCTGTGGCGGTGGTAAAGCCTCAGCCTTGGGAAAAACAGCTGAGGAACGCATCAGGCCCTGAGTTTAAGCCATGGGATAGCCTCAAAATCGTTTTCAAAAAGAGAAGGCCACGTTTATGAATCAGTGCCCTACTTACTTATGTGTGTATATTACCTCCCTGAGTTCAAACACACTGTATGCAATGATGCTTCTCTTATTTATTTATTTATTTTTTAGATATGATCCTTGCGCCTACTGCATCATCCTCTTCATGTCAGACCCATTGCTTTCTCTTCCAGGGTTCCAGGCCTGTGTCCTTATATGATGCACACTGAAGATCTCAGCAGTCTTTATTTACATTTTATTATGAGGACAATGCAGGAACAGTAACAAATCAGGCAGGGGTACACAAGATAGGGTTTCTTAGAAGTAACCAGTCTTCAGAAAATTAAACTTGAGGAAGTAAAATGGTAGCATACTTATGTAAAAACTACTATTAAGAAAAATATGAGGGGGCTGGGAATGTGGATTAGTGAGAGAGTGCTTGCCTAGCATGCAAGAAGTCCTGGGTACGATTCCTCAGTAGCACATACACAGAAAAGGCCAGAATTGGTGTTGTGGCTCAAATAGTAGAGTGCTACAGACAGTGCCCAGGCCTTAAGTTCAACCCAAGACCTGGCAAAGAGATACCTAGGTAGGTAGGTAGATAGATAGGAAGAAAGAAAGAAAGAAAGAAAGAAAGAAAGAAAGAAAGAAAGAAAGAAAGAAAGAAAGAAAGAAAGAAAGAAAGAAAGAAAGAAAGAAAGAAAGAAAGAAAGAAAGAAAAAGAAAGAAAGAAAGAAGAAAGAAAGAAAGAAAGAAAGAAAGAAAGAAAGAAAGAAAGAAAGAAAGAAAGAAAGAAAGAAAGAAAGAAAGAAAGAAAGAAAGAAAAAAAGAAAGAAAGAAAAAAAGAAAGAAAGAAAGAAAAAAAAAAGAAAGATAGTTTAATCTTTGGACGTCAGGAGGAAAGAAGGGAACACTTCCCAGTTAGGAGACCTTTTGCAGTGTGCCTTCACATAACCACAGAGCAGGAAGACTGTCTCTTTCCCACTTCTCAGGCAACCAAGGGCCCCAGAGTCAAGAGGGCAGAGCTAGGTTCTAAATAATGTGCTTGGAGACAAAATAGAAACAGTCCTGCCTCTAGTTAGTCTGGGGATTTGCATTAATTATGTGGAGAATGAAAGAAGGAGAATGGACTGGCAGAGGTAGAAGGGTCTTCAAATCTGATAGATGGAGAGTCAAAAACCCACTCCCTAAGACCAGAGAGCAGGGTTTTTCTACTCTGTTCCTCCCCTCTCCCCCACTAAACTGGCTCTCTATTGGTAACCTAAAGGTAGCCTGAGTCTCCCTTCACATGAGAGAGGAAGGTTAATTAGTCATTGTTTGAAGAGGCCGAGTAAAGCCTGACCCTGGTGTAACTTTAACAAATGTTACAGGTTTTCCCCATTGCTGGTTGTGCCTGGAATAAATGAAGTGGTTTTGCAGCTCACTTAACTGCTGGGTGTGTACGTTCTGCCTCCTAATCCTGTAGGCCTGGTCTCTGCACCTAGCCTGGATTTTGAAACTGTTTTCTGTCCTTCAATAACAGAGTTACACTGGAGTTCTTCCTGCTAACAGAGCTAGGGCTCTGAATCCAGGATAGGTCAATAATGTTTCTTTCCTTCTTCTATAGCTCGAGTACTATAAGAACATTTAATGTGCAAGTAAATTCTCATCACCAAGGGAGACACACGAAGCTCTTGAATATCTGACCTTTCAGAAGTGCAAGTCATTTTGTCATAGATTTCCTGCCATGGCTGGCTTCACCCTGTGATCCTGAGACCTCAGCCTCCTGAGCTAGGGTGATGGGCATGAGCTACTTGTGCTCTGCTAGGTTCAGAACTGTAATGACATTGACAATACAAGTCAACTGCTTATCACAAAGGGCTTGTGGAGCATATTAAGCCTTTTATCCTTGGAACTTTAAGAACCCTGTAGGACACAATATTACAATGCTACATTCTGAGAGGATGGGCATATATATGTGCTACACTTGAACCTTGAGCTCTGAGTCCAATTCTGGTGTACATCAGTGTTCATCTTCCATAGAATGTTCTCGTAATTAGCAAATAGGAAAAGTATTTTAATTAACCCTCACTCTTTTTCCAGTTGTGTGTCTTGAACTCTAGCCTGGGCACTGACCCTGAGCCCTTCAGCTCAAGGTGAATACTCTAGCACTTAATCCAAAATGCCAGATGGGTTCTTTTGGTGGTTCACTGGAGATAAGAAACTAACAGGCTTTCCTTTGGACTGTGGTCTTCAGCTCTCAGCCTTCCGAGAAGCTATGGTTCCACTTATGAACCACTGGCATCTGGCCTATGGTTTTAGACAGTCCTGGGCTTGATTTTAGGGCCTGGGTACTCTCTCTGAGCTTCTTTTTCTCAAGGCTAGCCACTTGAGCTACTCCATAGCTTCTGGCTTTTCTGAGTATGTGGCACTGAGGATTCAAACCCTGGCATTCATGCATGCTGAGCAAGCACTTTACCACTAAGCCACATTTCTAGCCCCACCCTCACAATTTTGTACCTCACTTGCCTATCCTCAAGAAAAGGCTTCTGAGTATAAATCATCTAAAGAAAACACGATAGGAAGTTTCCAAAGATAAATAAGTCAAAGCTCATACTTGTGAGAGACTCTAATCATGTGAAGACTGTGACAAATGCTTCCATTTAATTATGTATTATGTTTCAACACTTAATAAAATATTAATGAGAATGAGTCAATGTCCTAAATTATTGGGTATAATTTTATAATAGATGTGCAAAATGTAATAAATATTATGTGTATAAAAATACTAAATACAGTAATCAATAAATAAATAAAAGAAAAATAAAATACAAAATCATTCTTTTTCTGTGGGGGTCCGGTTGTGTGGCTTGAACTCTGGGCCTGGGTGCTGTTCCTCAGCTCTTCAACTCAAGGCTAGCACTCTACCACTTGAGCCACAGCGCCACTTCCGGATTTTTTCTTTTTGCTTATGTGGTGCTGAGGAATCGAACCCAGGGATTCAGGCATGCAAGGCAAGTGCTCTACCACTGATCCACCTGAATCATAATATGAAATTAACATACATATGTAAGTATATATATCATATATTACACATGTATAGAGATATTTTTCCATTTTAGGGCCTTCATTCAGGCCCTGGGAACTCTAGCCTGAATTTCTTTCCTCATGGACAGTGAGCTTCACCTTCACCCATGATGAAAAATTGTTACCTGGACGGTGAGCTCAAATCCTAGCAATGGCAGAAATACTGGTCCCAGTGCCAAGACAGTGACTTAATTTTTTAATGGAAGCAGTTATGTTTATTCAGTTCCATACTGAACATTTTAAAAAGTGTAGAATTTTGTACAGCTATTCACTCAGAGATCCTTCCCTTTCCTCCAAAATGCTTCTCTGAGAACTACATTGTTTGTCTTTGTTCGTTTTTTATTGTAAAAATATTTTAAAGGAGCAAGGTAATGAGTAAATTTCATATTGAGCATTGTTACCTCCTCCTTTGTTTTCCCCCTACCATACCTTCCCTCCCATCTCCACAACTACCTCCCCCTGCTTAGGTCAGTGACTTAGTTTTCATTTTTGGTTGGCACAAGGTTTGAACTCAAGTAGTAGCAAATCTTCCCTCACATTGCTACAGATTTACCAAGACCCTGAGTTCAAATCCCAGGCTAGGAAAGAAAACTAGCAGAAATTCCAAACTAGGTAGCTTTATTTTTTTAATTTAGTTAAATAATTATATTTTCTTTATTCTTTTTCTTTTTTTTCTTTTGGCCAACCATGGGGCTTGAACTCAGGTCATGGAAACTCTGCGTCAGCTTAGATCTCTCTCGGCTTGGGTGCAGCCTCCAGAACCATAGCTGATCCTAAGATCCTAGGCCCAGGGGACTTTCTAGAAAAAAAAACTGGAAAGCAGAAAAAGTGGCAACCTTCACGGGGCTGGGGTTTTATTATTTTTTTCTTTGCACAGTGACCATCCTGGGTTTGAATGACATGGCTGCAAAGTAGATATGACTTGCCATTGCTGATGACTTGTGGGCTATCAGTGAATCCATAGGACAACCTGTGAACATAGGCCCTGGGTTCAAATCCCAGTCCTGACAACAATGGCAGGAGAACACAAGAGACTCATTCCTATGCATGGGAATATCCATTGAAAGAGTAGTTCATGCATCCGTCTAGTCTAAAATTGGATGCAATAGTCTTAGAATGCTGATTGATCTTAATGTATAATTTATTAAGCATTAAAAGAACAATATTCCTTCAATGGTGGTATAATAAATACCTAAGAGTTGGTAGGAACGTAGTAGGTGTCATTCAATCATAGATAGATGGCTCTGGCACTCTTTAACAATATATATTTCTTTGTATATCACCGTCTGCCTATCCATGTATCGCTGTTTTGGCCAAATCTCAGCGCGTGGGAACCACTTAACAGCTTCATTGGCTAGGGGATCCCATCCTCAAACTCACCCATTCATGAATTGGGCCTGCTAGGCCCTGAGATCAGATCCTAGCACTGCCAGGCATGATGGAGAACACATACATCTAAAATCTAGATTCTATGTGATAGGATGTAAACAATGTAATAATTGGTATAAGTGTCATCAGAGTCAATAAAATAAGTAGTAAATAAATTAATAAAACAAGAAATAAAATGAATAAACGCACCAAACACAATATGGACTGAACATCTGAACGGAAGTATAAATCCTATCGTTAAGATGTATATAAAGAGTAACTTTTCCAGGACTGAGGCTTGAATTCAGTCCCCGTAGGAGGAGGGAATGGTGGGAGATCCTGAGATACTTGTTTCTGGACCTAGGAAGAGTCATCGCATGCGATCGATCTCATCCTTGAATGAGTAGTTTGTGCATGATGCGAGTAGGAAATGATACGCAAGACTCATGGGGTATAGATTATTTGTAAAGAGAGTTTATGAGGCATGACAATAATCATCACAGACATGAAATGAATGCATCAGAAAATACCCAAATATAGGTACACACAGATTGGATTCCATCACAAGTCACCATCAATCCTACTCTATACAAATATGTACTTATTTGCATTCTACCTTCTACTTATGAATGGATGACTATTGTGCTCCCCACTCTCCCCCCAGGGGGGCTCAAATTCAGGTACTGGAAACGCCTAGCTCCTTTGTCGCTCACAGGCTGTTGTGCTCATATGGACCCATTCACCAATTGGGCCTGCTAGGTCCCGAGTTCAGATCCCAGCCCTGCCAAAAGATTCATCTTGATGTAAGACGCCAATGGTTGCATATGTTTTCCTTTCCTGTGCAAGTCTTGGGTCTCAGCTAGGATGGAGAATGCATGGGCCACCCTGTGGTCATGGGAATAAGTTGTTATCCATGTCAGCGCAGTTATACCTGTCATTATATACATGAGAAAATACACAATAATCCATGAATAGCATACAAAATAAACACAATAAGTACACTCAATGCACGATGCAGTCCCCACACGGATGTGAATATACATCACATGTTTAAATGATGCATTGAGCACTATTTTGGCCTCCCTGTGGCTCGATCTCAGTTCCTGGGAAAAGCCCATCTCCTTAGTGGCTCAAAGTCTGGTGTGATCACGTGGACTGATTGGGCAGTTGGGCCTCCTAGGCCCTGAGTTCGAAGCCCAGCAATGCCCAAAATTCACACTGATGTGAGAAGCCAGTCATTGCACCTGTTTTCCTGTGCTGTGCAAATTCTGAGTATCAGCCAGTATGGAGAATATATAGGCAACTGATGTCAGCTTATATTTCCATAATTCATTCATCTGCAATAACAATTTGCAAGACTGGAGATGTGAAGCACTTAGACATGATTTTATTCTCCTTCATTTGGAAGATTAATCTTTAGTCAAAAGGAATGTTTAAAAATGGCCTAGAATTTATTCCTACCAGTTTTTATAAATGGCTTTGTACAATGGTATGTGATTATTTTACTTTACATAGGATAATTTTTTCTACTACCTATAAGTATTGGAAAAAGAAGAAAACTAAAATTTACTACTTAGAGGAATATGATAGAAATAGAAGACAGATTTTATGTTTGTCAAATCTCTCATCAGTACCCATATTCAAGACTTAAAGTCATATTTCTTACTATGTTACACAGATAGGGAAAATATATGATAAGGCAACACATGATAAAGCAACTATTAGTGACTTTAAAATGTACCTTCTTATGTGATGAAATTTACTTTATTAGCTAATATTTGGGTTTGAATTATAGGAGGCTGATCTATATAACACATTTCTGGAAGGCACCAACTGAACAACACAAATGGTGGGGGGTAGTATTTCTGCACTTTAATGAATGGTTGAACTTGTTTGGTATTAGTGCTGGGTACGTAAATCAACTCTATTGTAACTTGCTCCCTACACTTGAAAACCTTGTAATGTCACTATCATCTACTTGTCAAGTGTTATTTTGGTGAATATGATTTTTAAAAGTTTATTTGAAAAGGAATATACTTTCAGGAGATTAAATGTAGGTTACATTGGTTTGAGAATGACATTTTTATTCTACAGAACCAAGTTTTACTGAAGTACCAGTGTTTTGAAGCATTAAGGGTCTTCTCAATTAATGTTTTTCTAAATTATATTTAACCTCTAAATCAAGTTTTCCTAGTCTTGGTTGACCAATTATGATCTATCATTCCAGAAACTATTTTTTTGGCTGCACTGAAATCTTTTATTCATCATTAGGAGAAAGGTATTAAAAATAACCTTGTTCATTTGTGATTTTGTTCACTCATATGGGCTGGTCATCTGTAAATTGAAAGTTTGAATTACAGTACTTTCTCTCAGATTTTGTGATCTCATCTTTCATTTTAAGTTGCCTTGCATTTCACAATTGATTACTGCTAATTCTTGTAAGCAATTGGGGCCCTGAAATATTATAGGAAATGAGAAATTGAGATGAGTCTTTAATTATTTTCTGTTGGCATGTTGCATGGGCCTATGTGAGAAGTCATGCCCTTGTTATCTGATGATGCAGATAACTGGGACCTGTTATCCTAGGACCCGTAGGTCCTGCAGAAGAATAATAGCTTTTAGACATCATATCAACAAAATTTGGGTATAATCAGTAAGAATGCTTCAGAAATATGGAGAAAAACACTTTGGGACCAGCAAGTTAAAACAATAAACAGAGCATCAGAATAAAATCCCTTATAGATTAGCAGAAAACAATACTGTTATTTTACCATGTGTATTCAGAAGACCACGAACACTTAGAAGGTATCACAAGTTTATACTGAAGATATTGCATTGATACTTTTTATATTCTAATATATATTCTAAACCTAATTATTTATATCCAATCTATTTATGGGAATAAATGTCAATATATTTGTCAAATTATCAATTCTAGTAAGATTCACTGTATGAAGTTTAAAATCAGCACATATAAATATAAAATATGTAAGTACATATAATATAAAAATTGTTTTGCATTGTTGTGTTGTGTTTAGGGAATCAAAGGCAACTCTGTTTTAAAGTATTATTCCATTATCTGTACCTCAGTTTTTGGTAGAGTTAGACTTAAAGCTTTACCATTTGTAGATATGCAGCCTGGAGGCAAGAGGAAACACTTTGATTAAAACATTACAAATTTAAGGCCTAATATCGAGGAGAAACATATGGACTTCTCCAGGAGCTATTGCAATATTTGGTGATAGAATGTCAGTAGTGTAAGTTCCTGCTTGGTTGGATGATAGACAGGTCAGGACAGTAGGTAATCATGCATATGAACAATTTTTTCACTTTCTTGGCTTTAGCTACTTTTGAAATGATATGTATAATAAACAATTATGTTTTGATAAAATACCTTCTATTCTGAACAATTCTGTCTGAAATGTTCATCTCTCTATGATCCCTTGTAACTAAGATTATTTTTGTTCCAGTAAGACAATCCATGCTGTCAGGGTAAGATATTCTGGTTGGTCTGTTCCTACATGGAAGAAAGGTAAGGGTTCAGGGTCAACGTCTAGTGCATTGCGGTCCCTGGGTAAGGGTCACAAAATCACCAGGACACAGGGGATGCAGTGTGCAAACAGCAATTGCCACTGCATGCTGTGCTTTATTGTTAGTGGGTATTTAAAGACTAGCAAGCATAATCTTTGCCAAGATTTGGTCAGAAAACATTCACACAAAAATTTTCCACAGATACATTTTTACTTAACCTATGAGAGAATGTCTAGGTATATTATTACCTAAACTATTTTAGAGCAAGCTCAAACCACTTCTCCAATCTCAGCAAAATGCTTGACCACCTGTTCATCTATGCTTAAGCAAGCAGAAGAGCCACTTCCTCAGCTCCCATGAGTCTGTGACATGTTTTGAGATAGGGAGAGGGAACATTTTCCCTCTGTAGCCTGGCGTTCCAAGAGTTTTCCTAATCCCAAACACAGTCCTCAGATAATCCCGAGGCTGGAGCCTGCATCATTCTGCCCCCTCAACATAGACCCTGAGTCTTCACAGTTCAGGTAGACATTTGTCCCAGGAAGACCTCATTTGGGAAATTTTAACCTGCAGAAAGTTAGAAGTAGCTCTTAAGTAAGGCTTACTTTGAATCCATTAGCTCCACAAAGCTAACTAGGTTGATAAATAAGTACTTGAAAAGCCACCACCTTTGGACTTAGCTGTAAAGGCTTCAAAGTATGATCAAATTTAAAATGAAAATGACAAAATAGTCATTGAACAAAAAATTGAAAATGTGAGCAATCGACCAAACTATATAAGTTTTTTCCACTGTACACAGAAATTTAGAGAAATAAGATCAATAGCATTTTTAGGAACAATAAGGGTTCCTTGTTACAAATAGGCAACCATGGATATATGTCTGTATAAAGATTGTGTCATTACGTACTTAAATTTAGAGGATAATACATGCTTCAGCAGCAGGTCTACCCAAATTACAACAATACAGAGATTAACATGGCACTTGCACAAGGAGGATATGAAAATTTGTGAAGTATTCCATATTTTTCATTCTTCTGATGCAAGAAATGAAAAACAGTTATTAAAAAGTTGATTACAAAAATACAAGTGTAACAATACATGTAATTCATAGAATTAAAGGTTAGTTTGACATCAGTGTATTAAATTTTCTCCTTAGAAAGGCCTTTACATAACATAACCTTTACAAAACTTGAAATTAGATAATATTGCCATTTTATACCAAAGAAATAAAATAATATAAGAAACTACAAAAAAAAGGAGTCTTAAAATTCTTCTATATGGAATGCAATCCGCAAGGTCACATTTATTAATGAGTCTATACATTATATTACAATGTAGAATTCAAAGTATTATATCTAGGAGAGAATGATATAGATTATGGACATTACACAAACATAGATATACTTTTTTCAGAAAAGCACCCGGAACATCTTTAGTTTCTATACTATTCATTTCAACAGAAAAGTTAAAAATATTTCTGATTTAAAAAATCACAAACTCTGCAGAAATCATTACAGATGTATACAAACAACTCTTGAATACATTTTGATATCAAAGTCATGCAATTCACTTGGAAGAATACCATGGAATACATAAATTTTTATAGTAAGATATTGCTGTTGTTTTGTATTGTGAAAAAAATTTGTAGGGACACAAAAGATGGACTGGCATTTTTGAAATTTAAGAAACTTAACCAAACCATTACGACTTAGGAGAACAATTTGTACAGCCTTCGACAACTTCAAAAAGGTAGTGATACATACTTATCTTTTGGCAATATCAAATGCAGTTTCTTCAAAGTTGTTCTTCAGACCTGGTTTGATATAGTGGTTCAACAGAAGGAGATACAGAGTATCTTTGCTATTTCTATTCCCAGCAGCAAGATGCAAGGAGGTCAAGAGACCTTTAGTTTGGGGATTGGTATCTGCATCATGATGAAGTAATAAAGTAGCCATTCTGGTATTATTCCACATATAAGTACTGTGCAGGGGTGTCCAGCCATTCAGAGTTATTGCATGAATATCTGCCTTGAGCTACCAACTCATGGACAATGAATAAGTGTCCACTCTTGGCTTCGCGATGAAGAGGGGTATACTCATCCTCATCCCTAGTATTCATCTGGGTGGCCTTTTTGGAAAGTAGTGTTCACACCACAGTAAGCCGATAAATTTCGGCATCCCAAAGAAGAAATTTGCTTGGATCCTACTCCATTTTTTTCTTGCAATTGATACCATTCCTCATTTTTTCATCTTGTTCCTTGTCTTCGTCAGAATTGCCTAACCAGAGATTTTGAGTAGCAGTGGGAATGAGGTGTCCATGTATTTCCCCAATAGTTCACATTGGTTGAACTGGTCTGAAAAAACTGGTGAATGTTCTACATATGTTTTTTCACCATGATTTATTTTCTCTTTTTCCATTTTTACTATTCTAAATTATTCTAACTGGAGAGTAGTGAATTATAGGGAGCAGAGGAAAGATTTTCCTCAGTATTCAAAGGTAAAGACTGAAAATATGGACCAGTGGTGTCTTCATGTGCAGCTTATTCTAGGAATGAGAAAATAGGAAACAATGACTTCTATGTAAATGATTTGGGAAATACCATGTTAAAGTGTAAGAGAACTCACTTCAACATATGGGATTTAAGAGCTTTCTAGTAGCTTTCTAATGTTGGTATCCAACATTAGAAAAAATGTATAATGCATTAGTAAAATAGAAGTCCTTTGTATGACTACCTAAATTCTTTTTTTTTTTTAAGACACTTGTTTTCATCTAAAAATAGGCCTATCTATTGTCTTCAGGTGATTTTGATGATTGAAGATGCTTAATGAGAAGTCAAAATGTATTAGTAGTCTTTGCTATCAATTAAATTTCACTTTTTCTTCTTGGAGAATATAATGATCAAAGCAATAGTTCAGAATCAGCAAGCAGTAATTCAGAATCATGCTTCAAGTGCCAGTGAATCACCAGTAAGTAATCCTCGATTCCATTTTCCACAAAGTTTTTTTACAGATACAATCTGCCTGCCTTCTCTAGCTGCTTTCCTAGCCTGGATCTATTACTTCATTTTACAGGAAAAGTGTGATTCAACTGATTTCAGACAGATCTGTTAGTAGAATTATCAAATATTGAGATTCTTTTTTTTTTAATTAGTTGTGGGGCCTGAACTCTGGGCCTGGGCACTGTGCTTGAGCTCTTCAAATCAAGGCAAGCACTCTACCACTTGAGCCACAGCACCACTTCTGGATTTTTCTGTTCATGTGGTGCTGTTTTGGGAAATGGCAGAGCAGAAAGTGAAATGATGCAACCAAAAATATAAAAGCAAAATAAATTAGGATAATTATGGAGCAATCATATTGTCTATGAGAACCATAAAACAGAGAGAGGAAAAGAGATCCAGATGTGCAATGACCTAGCTAGCCACAAAATCCATGCTTCTACTCAATTTACAGAGCAAACAAGTTTTTTTTATTTTTAAAATAAGATGAAATAGAATTTATGTATTTACTTGAAATGAGTAAATACATTGTTAGTCGCCTACATAAAGAGACATAGCTTTGACTAAATTACAGATAAGAATCTTAATCCTTGGGCTGGGAAGGTGGCTCAGTGTAGAGTGCTTGCCTTGCAGCTTACTACAGTGCAGACACTACTTTCCAAAAAGGCCACTCATGTGAATACTAGGTATGAGGATAAGTATAATCCTCTTCATCGGGAAGCCTAGAGTGGACACTTAGACATTGTCCATGAGTTGGTATCTCAAGGCAGATATTTATCCAATAACTGTGAATGGCTGGACACACCTGCACAGTGCTTATATGTGGAACATATTGCAACAGCACACACACACACACACACACACACACACACACACACACACACACACACACACACACACACACACATCATCAGATTTCTTCTTAAGGATTTTTTGTGTATGGTCTTAAGAAGAAATTTACATTACTAACTTGAATTTCTGACAGAACAATATAATCACTGTACATCTTGCTTCTATACTCTCAATATTAAATTGCTATCTAAGTATGTGCAATAGATAAGTATAGGAAAAAGTAGGAGCCACACTGGTGGCTCATGTCTTTATTCCTAGCTAATCAGAAAGACAAAATCTGATGATTGTGGTTTGAAACCAGACCAAGAAAAATAGTCCATTAGATTATGGTTTGAAAGTAACCAGCAAAAGCTAGAAATGGAGCTCTTACAAGCGGTAAAATGCTAGCCTTGAGAAAACTAAAACAAAATTAACAACAAATTCTGAGACAGAGCCAGGCCCTGAGTTCAAGCTCTAGTATTAGCACCAAACTAATGAATGAGTGAATGAATGAATTAACTAAAAATAAATTAAATGGTCACATGTGGAGAGACAGGGAAAATGTAACCACCGTGGTGAGTGGATTATGTATTATTTTGTAATAAGGCAAATTATCATTTTTCCTAATCACTAATATTTTTTGGACATATTTTGTTTTTTTTATTGTGAAAATACTGTACAGAGGAGTTACAATTACATGGGCAAGATAGTGAGTACATTTCTTATCAAGCATTGTAGCCTCCTCCGTTGTTTCCCTTTCCATCCTCCCCACCCAATCCTCCCCGCCTTCCCTTCTCCCCTCCCCACCCCCTGCACGAAAGTTGTAAAGTTCGTTTTCGACATTACGACTTGTACATTTCACTGTTGCAATGGGTCTACCTGTATGGACATAATTTGTTTCGGTAAAACATGAGTGTCTTCCAGTACTTCGAATGCTATTAGAACTTAAGTCTCCTTAGAATTAACATATACATCTATGACAGTTAGGGAGGACAAATAGGCCTGTATTATATTCAGATTTTCTGAGCTTTCTTCTGGTGCATTTTGTTTTGCTTTCACATAGGATACCTAGTGAAATATCATAATAATTTGGTCCTCATATCCCTTAGGTTCTTTTCTTTTCTTTTCTATTATTTATTTTTTTTAATTTTTTTGTGAACATACTGTACAGAGGGCTTACAATTACATGGGCAAGATAATGAGTATATTTCTTATCAAGCATTGCAGATTCCTCCTTTCTTTGCCCTTCACCTCCCTTCCCAGCCTCCCCCAGGCCCCCCCCACCCAATCTTCCCACCCCCTGTCCTCCCTCCCCCCCCTGGCCCCCCCCCCCGCACCAAAGTTGTAAAGTTCGTTTTCGACATGACAACATGTACTTCTCATTGTTGCAACGGGTCCAACTGTATCCTTAAACGACTAGTTTTTCCCCCTGTCCTCTACAAATTGTACCAACATCAAATATAGTGAAAGCAGGGGTTATACTGTGGGGGAGGGACATACAAAGCAACAAAGAAATAATGTTATAAATGCGTTAGAAACAAATGCATGAAAGAAAAAAAAACATTAAAATACATATCTAAGGGTTCATTTTCCTAACATCACATTATCTGACCTTTTCTGCTTGACTCATACATATACTAGATATTGCAAATAAGGGAAACCATGGGACCTATGTTTCTTTGGGCTTGGCTTACTTCACTTAATATAATTTTTTCCAAGCCTTTCCATTTCCTAACAAATGGGGCAATGTCATTCTTTCTGATGGAGGCATAGAATTCCATTGTGTACATATACAACTTTTTCTTGATCCATTCATCTACTGAGGGGCATCTGGGTTGGTTCCATATCTTAGCTTTGGTAAATAATGCTGCAATAAACATAGTTGTGCTGGTAGCTTTAGTGTGGTCTTGTTTGTAAACATTTGGGTAAATACCCAAAAGTGGGATTGCTTGGTCATAGGGGAGCTCTATGTGAAGTCTTTTGAGGAACCTCCATACTGCTGTCCAACGTGGTTGAACAAGTATACATTCCCACCAACAATGAAGTAAGGTTCCCTTCTCTCCACATCCCCTCCAGCATCTGTTGTTGTTAGAGTTCTTGATTTTTGCCATTCTAACCGGGGTGAGCTGGTATCTCAATGTTGTTTTGATTTGCATTTCTTTTATGGCTAGGGAGATTGAGCATTTCTTCATGTGTCTATTGGCCATCCTTCTTTCTTCTTCAGAGAAGTTTCTCTTTATGTCTTTAGCCAACTTATTTATTGGGCAGTTGTTTCCTTGAGGATTTGTTGTAGGGGGATTTAATTCTTTAAGTTCCAAGTATATTTTAGATATGAGACCCTTGTACGTTGTATGGCTAGTGAAGATCTTCTCCCAATCTGTGGGCTTTCTATTGATCTTGCTAGCTATGTCCTTTGCCATGCAGAAGCTCTGGAACTTCATGCAATCCCATTTGTCCAACCTTTCTGTGATTTGTTGTGTTTCCTGGTCTCTATAAAGAAAATTTCAGCCTGAGCAAGGAGACCTAAGGTTTCTCTTATTCCATCCTGTAATGTTTTCAGAGTGTCTGGTTTGACTCCGAGGTCTTTGATCCATTTGGAATTGATTCTTGTGCAGGGTGATATATAAGGATCTAGCTTTAGTTTTCTACAAGTAGTTAACCAATTTTGCCAGCACCATTTACTGACGAGGTTGTCTTTCTTCCATTCTATTTTTTTAGCTCCTTTATCAAATATTAGATGGCTATATGTCTGTAGGTTCATTTCTGGGTTTTCAATTGTATTCCATTGGTACTGAGGTCTGTTCTTATGCCAGTACCAAGCTGTTTTGATTACTATGGCTTAATAGTAGAGTTTGAAATTTGGTATTGATATTCCTCCAGTAGTGTTCTTTTCATTGAGGATCATTTTTGCTATTAGGGGACTTTTATTGCTCCATATGAATTTTTAGAATGCCTCTTCTATTTCCTTGAAGAACAAGTTTGGAATTTTAACAGGTATCGCATTGAATTTGTAGATAGCCTTGGGAAGTACTGCCATTTTCACGATGTTAATCTTTCCAATCCAGGTACATGAAATGTCTTGCCATTTTCTAAGTATTGTTTTGATTTCCTTTTTCAAGATTTTAAAGTTTTCATCGTAAAGGTCCTTCACTCATTTTGTTAAGTTAATTCCTAGGTATTTTAATTTTTGTGGGGATATTACAAATGGAGTTGCTTTCCTAATTTCAGCCACACTTTTCTCATTGTTAGCATACAGAAAAGCCATTGATTTTGGGGGCTTAATTTTATACCAGCCTACTTTGCCAAAGTTTTGAATCAGCTTGAGTAATTTGGGAGTGGAGTCTATGGGATTCATTAAATACAAGATCATGTCATCTGCAAAGAAGGAGAGTTTTATTTCTTCTTTCCCTATGTGGATCCCCTTTAGGTTTGGATCTTGTCTTATTGCTGTAGCTAGGCATGCAAATACTAGATTGAAGAGAAGTGGAGAGAGTGGACATCCTTGTCTTGTTCCTGAGTTAAGAGGAAATCTCTTTAGTTTTTCACCATTAAGTATAATGCTGGCTGTAGGTTTGTCATATACAGCCTTTATTGTATTGAGGAATGTTCCATGGATTCCTAATTTTTCCAAAACCTTCATCATAAAGGGGTGTTGAATCTTGTTGAATGCTTTTTCTGCATCTATTGAGATAACCATGTGGTTCTTATCCTTGCTCCTGTTGATGTGATGAATTATATTAATTGGTTTGCGTATATTGAACCAGCTTTGCATTCCTGAATGAATCCTGTATGATATTGGTGTATGATTTTTTGGATGAATTGTTGAAGTCGATTGGCAAAAATTTTGTTTAGAAGTTTTGCCTCAATGTTCATCAAAGAAATGGGTCTATAGTTTTCTTTCTTTGATGAGTCCCTGCCTGGTTTTGGGATGAGGATTATGATGGCTGCATAGAATGTGTTTGGTAGTGAACTTTTTCTTTCAATTTCATTGAAGAGTTGGAGGAGTATTGGTGTGAGCTCTGCTTTGAAGGCCTTGTAGAATTCCGCTGTAAAACCATCTGGTCCTGGACTTTTCTTACCTGGGAGTTCTCTTATTGCTGTTTCTATTTCAATGCTTGATATGGGTCTGTTAAGATGGTTTAACTCATCTTGGTTTAGTTTTGGAATGTCAATATTTGCTAGGAAAAGGTCCATTTCTGTCAAGTTCTCAAACTTATTAGCATAAAGTTTTGAGAAGTATTCCCTTATAATGTTCTGAATCTTGGTTGTTTTGTTTATTTATTTGGGTGTGTTCTTTTCTTTTTCTGATAAGATTTGCTAAGGGTCTGTCAATTTTGTTAATTTTTTCGAAGAACAAAATCTTTGTTTGGTTAATTCTTTCTATAGATTTTTTTGGATTCTCATTTATTTAATTCTGATTTAATTTTAATTATTTCTTTCCATCTACTGGATTGGGGTTTATCTTGGTGCTCTTTTCAAGGAGGTTTATATATGTCATTAAATTGTTGGTTTCAGATCTCCCCAATTTGTTGATGTAGGAGTTCAGAGCTATAAACTTGCCTCTGAGTACTGCCTTTGCTGTGTCCCAAGGAAGCTGGTTATTTGTGTTCTCAGTTTTGTTGAATAGCATGAACATTTGAATTTCCTTTCTAATCTCTTCCATGACCCGTTCGTGATTCAGCAGTGTGTTGTTCAGCCTCCATGTGCTACCGGCCTTCCTTTGGTGGCTTTTGGTGTTGAGTTCTAGTTTTATTCCCTTGTGGTCAGAGAGAATGCAAGGTATAACTTCACTGTTTCTGAATTTAGACAAGTTTGCTTTGTGGCCTAAAATGTGGTCTATTTTAGACAATGTTCCTTGTGCTGCTGAGAAAAACGTGTATTCTGATGCTGCTGGGTGAAATATTTGGTAGATGTCTGTTAAATCTTATTGATCTCTGCAGCTGTTTAGATCTGTGTTTTCTCTGTTTAGTTTTTGCCGAGTTGATCTATCTAGTGGGGAGAGTGGTGTTTTAAAATCTCCAACTATTAATATCTTTGGATCTATGTGGGATTTGAGGGAAAGTGGTGTTTGTTGGATAAATTTGGGTGCTACATTTTTTGGAGAATAGATATTTAGAATTGTAATATCCTCCTGCAGGAGAGAACCCTTAATTAGTATGTAGTGACCTTCTTTATCTCTTGTCACAAATCTTAATTTGAAGTCTATTTTATCTGATATTAGGTTTGCAACTCCTGCCTGTTTATCGGGGCCATTTGCTTGGTAGATTTTGTTCAGCCTTTAACATTGAAAATGTGTTTGTTTTTATGGGCAAGTTGTGACTCCTGAAGACAGCAGATAGAAGGAACTTTTTTTTTAATCCAACTAGACAGTCTATTTCGCTTACTTGGAGAGTTAAGTCCGTTAATGTTGATAAAAAGGACTGAGAGTTATTTGGGACTTCCTGCCATGTTATCCACCTTCTCCGGGGCTGCAAAAATTGGGTTCTTTCTATGGTTCTTGGATTCTCAGTTTGGGTGCAGTTTCTTGGCCTTTATTGTGGTCTTGTTGGTTTTCTATGTGTAGGACATCTTTAAGAATTTTTTGCAGGGCTAGTTTGGTGGAGAGGTATTGTTTCAATTTTTCTTTCCTATGGAAGGTTTTTATTTGGCCTTCAGTTATGAAGGAGAGTTTAGCTGGGTACAGTATTCTTGGTTGATAGTTGTTTGTTTTTAGGGCATGGGATACATCATTCCAGGTTCTTCTTGCTTTGCTTGTCTCTGCTGAGAAATCTGAGGTGATTCTAATTGGTTTTCCTTTATAAGTGATTAATCTTGTCTCCTTCACAGCTTTAAGGATCTTTTTTTGGTCTGAGTTGATCCTGTGTGGATTATAATGTGACGGTGGGATGTCCTATTCTTTTCTGGTCTATTTGGAATTCTAAAACTTCTTGTATCTGAATAGGCCTGTCTTTTTGCATGTTTTGGAAGTTCTCTGTTAGGATCTTGTTAAACAAATTTCCTAGACCATTAACTCCCGTTTCTAGGTGCTCCTCTACACCCATTATCCTTAGTCTTATCACTAATATTTTATTTGAACTTTATTGTACAATAAACCCTGAATTTGCCTTGACTGTAAATGTGTGTGTACATGTACGCAAATATGTGTGTATGTGTGTGTGTGTGTGTGTGTGTGTGTGTGGTTGCAATGTTGCTTGCCAATGAGGACAGAGAGTGGCTGAAAAGAACTGTGTTGCAATGTTGTTATTTATCAGTGTTCCGTACTGTCATTTCAGTGGAACCACCCTTCTGTACATTTTATTCGTCAAATAATAACATCATCATAATTAAAGCATTTACAACATTAAGTTATATAAAAGAGATCACTTTCAGCTCTTTGTATATGTTAGGCAAGAAGATACACATATATTTAAGTAGTAAATTATTGCTGTAAGATGACTGTCAGTACAAAATATGTATTTGACCTCTTAAATTGGCTATACTTTTAAGATATACTCATGAAGTGAGTTTGACTGACTTGACCAAAGAGGTATTACACTCTGGTTATTCCTGTGAAACTCAAGGTGGATAAACCCTTTCCGGATTTCTGTTGAAAATAACTTTCTTTATAAGATAGTATCTATTCACACTAAGAATAAATCACGTATTTTTTAGGTTTGAATACCCGATCATATTGACTGAAAAACAGTATTGTGGATATGTTTGTTAGATATACATTGCAAAAACAAATAAACAAAAAAAGCATGTGTGTTGTATTTTACATACAAAGGTTTCTTCATTAATAATTCTTTTGTGGGAGTAACTATCACAACTTTAACAAATAAGGCTTTTTGAAGATCTTTTCCAATATAAATAACATCCAAGAGCAAGTCTTGCAATTTCTGAAAACCCTTTGAATACTTTAGTGTTATTTCATTTCATTGACTATACAGCTAAAGACATTTCTGAAATAAACATTATTAAAATCTGAAAATGTAAGTGGGTATACAGGCTTTTTATGCATCATTTTATCAAAAGACAGGTTTTATGAAACTAAAATATATAGAACAAAAGAATGGAAGTGAATTGCGTGAGCTAATTTTTAGTATAACTTTGTTTTCTATTAGCACAGTCCTTTGAATGTACATGATGAAGTTAAATTATGCCCTTTGTGACACTATGCTTCAGTTATTTTTAGAATCTTTGTAGTTATATGAGTGAATTTGTAGTATAAATAAATGTCTTTGGAAATGATTAGGATTAATCTTGTGTTTTGTTTCCTACTCCCAAGAAAAAGAGTTATTTTCAAGTGTTAACAGTTTTCAATTGAATCTTCAGTATCATAAGAAATTTTGAACAAATATAGTAGTATTGATGTCTTTTTTTTGGGGGGGTGTCTGGTAGTGGGGCCTGAACTCTGGGCCTGGGCACTGTCCTTCAGCTCTTCAGCTCAAGGATAGCGCTCTTCCACTTGAGCCACAGCGCCACTTGCGGCTTTTTTCTTTTTTTTTCTTTTTTATGTGGTGCTGAGGAATCAAATCCAGGGCTTCATGCATGCAAGGCAAGCACTCTACCACTGAGCCACCTTCCCAGCCCTTTATGTCTTTTTAAAACAATTGTATTCCCAAGTAGGAGAGGCTTTAATTCATTAATGATAAGTCAGACTGCATTTTTGGGTACATGAAAGGTAAAATATTTATCTAGGGTCAAAGGTGATTTTTATATGTCTTACTTTAATAGCATTTTAAAGTAGTACCTTTCTCTCAAAATGTTGGGTATAAAAAGCAATCAAAATACTTCTAATGGTAAACAAATTAGTTGAGCTACAATGTGGAAATGATTGGTCCATAAGACCTGCAGTCTGTTTCCCTCAGGAATTAGGAAGGTCATTCTTTCAGTAAGACAGTGTTAAACAGAGATAGGGTCCCCAGGCAGTGCAGTGTTCAGTGAAGGGATAGAATATGATTTCTGCTATTTTGACCTAGAAGTCAAGAATGTTATACTTTAGCACTTCCTTTCACCAGGGAGGTATGCACTGATTATGAACTTTGAGTATTCATATTACAGTTCCTTATTTTCTAACAAAGATAAAATGAAATATTATGTGTACACAATAATTCTGGGAAATTTTCCTAGAATTTGTAGACTAAATGCTGGTATTTTAGTCATAAAATAGAATGAGGTTAATTGATACAGTGGGAGATGAACCTCAGGCTAACACTTACCATGTGTGCAATGTTGTACTAGTAATTCCAACTCTGAAGACTTCAATATCATCATCTGAGAAATAAAAATGTAAATAGTTCCACTTTATGGAATTATTGTGAGGATTAAATTAGATATCATTGGTATAGTACTTGGAAAAACAATGATCATTTGGCATATTCTACCTGTTATTTTATCATGTGGTTAATTCTAACATTTTTACTGTGATTTTTATTGTGTCTCTTTATGATGTGCAAAGTGATGTATTGATATTCATTGCATTGATCATTTTTCTGTCACTAAAAGGAAAACACCTGCAAAGGAAATTTCTGAGGAGGAACCTATTATATTGACTCATGGTTTAAGAGAACACAGTTTAAGATCAGATGGCTCCATTGTTTTTAATTATATTTTTATTATCATAACTAGTTGTACAAGGGAATTTACATTCAATAAATAATGCTTTTAAGTATAATGGATCCTTATATAACTTTTCCCTGTCTTTCTAAACCTCACCACACGTTAATTTTTTCTAGTTTCATACTATCTGCATTGAATATCATGTCTTCACTTTCTTCCTCCATAACTCTTTTTATTCTTTCCCTTTGACTTCCCCTCACATCTTCAAAGTGATAGTTTCCTGGTATTTATTTTGGTGGATTAAAAGTTCAATTTTATAAAAAATTACATCTTTTAAATACTCCTCTACAAATAGCATGATTTGGTTAATATTGCTGTGTAAAATTGTATAAAGTTCTAGCTTCCAAATATGAGACAGAACATGGGTCTTTTGTGTGTCTGGCTTTGACTTCGTTTATTTAACATATTTTTAGATCTATCCATTGCTTTGCAAATAACGTAACAGTCTTCATAATGGATAAGTACATTTCACGTATGTATATATGACACACTTTTGCCAACCATCCCTTCGCCAAAGGGCATCTGGGCTGTTTCCATAATTTGGCTACAGTGAAGAGTGCAGTAGTGAACATGGTTGTGAAAGTGATTTTACTGTCCTTTTGGAAGAATTCATCACTATCTTTCTGGGAGCAATCCTCTAGCCAGTTTTCCAGAATAAGCACATCCCTCCCTTCATCTCCATCACAACGTATTGCAAGTCCTCAAAAACACACTACCCCATACAGGTTTCAATAAGCTAAAACCACACTGTGCCCATATTCTTTCAATACATTTTTAATAATTACATATAATTTAGTGAGAACCTTCTATGTACTTTCCTAATGTGGGAATGAGGGACATAACAACAGAGTAAAAGTAAGAAATATGTAATTTAATTAGTTATCATATTTAAAATGTTTTTCAGCTCTAATAGCCTCACTTACTATTATTTTAATCTTTATTTGATTACTTCATCTAGCCCCTAAATTATAACAGGTGAGTTAAATACAAAGGCAAAAAGTATGGTTTGATTTTGACACTCATGTTTGAGGATGCACAATATGGGCAAAGAGATGGATTGGAATTAATAGCAATTATCCATTTTGTTAAAGTAGAGATGGTTTTCCCAAACTGATTCTCATAATTCATATTCCATTCAACAAAATAAAGGTGTAACAATTACCTTTGTTTTGCTTCTTATTAACTTTTGTTTCCATTATATTTTTAATGAAGGATGATTTCATAAATCTACTGTAGATGCAAAAATATTTTAATATATTTCTAACTGTATGCATTGATCTATACATACACACATATATTACACAGGTTACAATCATAATTTATAGCTTCTGTAACTATACAATTTACTAAATTATTAAAAACATCGACGGCTCATGCCTGGAATCAGGATTACTCAGGAGGCTGAGATCTGACGATCTTGGTTTGAAGCCATCCTGGGCAGGAAAGTCCATGAGCCTCTTATCTCCAAACAACCAACAGAAAATCAGAATTGGAACTGTGGCTCCAAGTATTAGAGTGGTAGCCTTGAGAGAAAAAGCTCATGGACAACACCCAGGCTCTTAGTTCAAGAACTACAATCTACCCAAAAAATCTATTTAATTTACACCTGTGTAAGTAGAGTATTTCCATCACCCAAATGCACATCCATGCTCATTTGCAAGGTAACTCTGTTTTGTCTGAAGTACGACTAAACATTATCACTAAAGGAGCATTGGAATGTGGGTTCATTCTATCTCTCTAATGGATTTTTCTCCACTCAAATACTCAAGTATTACAATTGTTCTAATTATTTAAAATCATAGCTTTTTTCTTTCATACTCCTCATATTAGAGTTTGAATTGAGTGTTTTGTCCCCTTAAATGTGTGTTCTTACCACTTTGTCATGCCCCCAGCCCTAAGTAATCCTGATTATTTTTCAGCTAGAAACTGGCTTCCTACTTGTGTATGAACTTGGTCTCAGTCCACTTGATGTTATTCTTCCTGGAATTTATACAACAGGTGCATGGCATTGTGTACAGAACTTTCTGTTCAGTCTGGGCTTTTGCCACTATCCTCACAACATTGCACTCCCATGTAGTCACGAATTTCATAAGCTTGTCATAGCTGATTTTTTTAAATCTTTCATTTCCTGCAGGTTCTTGAGTACTGAATTAATTTGTGTTTTCTTGGTTTGTTTGTTTCATTTGAATCTATGTGTTGAGTTGTTCCTCACTTTTCCTTTTGTTTCTTTCCCTCAAGTTCTTACCTAAAGTGCTGAGAAACCAATTCTTCTTTCTCAAGATAGGGTGAACATTATTTATTCCAAAGCAATTTCCGTATCTATGAATGGTATACACATGCTAAGCACTGAGAAGGGTGTTTTTATTTTCACGGCAGTCTTTGTCATATACAGACAGATCATGAAATATATGAAGAAAATAAAACTACAGATGAATGCCAGGAGGAAAATAAGCTATTATTAATTGTTTGACAGAGGTTTCTCTTCTAGTGAAAGAAATATATTACTTGATGCAGGATTTCACAAAATCATATTGCTAGGAGGAATCTAAACAATCATCTAATACTATAAACTTGCGAGTGATGAATTGACTTCCTGAATAATTTACTTTTGGGTCAAATAAAAGCAGGCTTCCAAAAAGAGAGTAGATTTTAGAGAAACGATGAATTTTATGTAAATAGGTCCTTAGCTGATTTTGTTAATTTGTGAACTAATACAGGGAAATAAAGTACAGCAAGATAAAAAAATAAAAACTTCACATTTAAATACTCATTTGTGTTTGTGTATGTGTGCATGCATGTGCGAGTACACACACGCACATGTGCATGTGCTCATGCATGCATTCATCATTCTTGAGGCTTGATAGTGCCATGGAAACTATTCCTCAGCTTCTGTGCCCAAGGATAGTGGTCTACCACTTCAGCCTCTGCTACAATTCTGTTTTTTTTTTTGAGATAATCACTTGTATTTTCATGATTGAACAGTGGTCTTCAGATCTCAGACTCCCGAGTAGCTAGCTCTGCTTACTCAGCCTCTGAGTAGGTAGTTAAAATTCTGGCTGTCCTCTATGCTTCACTGCTCTTTTATACTTTTTCTGAGGTATACACAAGACTAAGTCATATATATATCTAGTTGCTTTAAAATATTCTTACTGCTTGGCAACAGGGGATCGCATGTGTACTCTTAACTATTTTGGAGGCTTGAGAACAGAACGCAAACAAAAAGTTTAGTGGACTTACTTCTCAATCTATAGCTGGGTGAATTGGATCATTTCTACCAACCTGCACTATCTAGAGACTACGATTGGAAGGACTGTGGATCCAGGTCAGTCAAGGTAGCAAGCTAGACAAGTTGGTGTGCAACTCTGATGCCATTGATGATGGGAAGGCTAAAAGGACAGATGAGATGCATGTTCTTGTGGAAAGGGAACCCCGGCCTGCAAGAAAAATATACACCAAATTGAAATCCCCACATTTTCCCACAACCAAAATAAGTATATACATTAACATCCAAAAACTTAATACAATCTGTTCTTTGCTCTAATATCAGCTTTATCTGATTATCATATGATGTGACAGAATAATTTCATTAAACTTATGATAATTTAAAAAGACCTAGAAAATTCTTTCTCACTTATTAAGTGCAGATGAATGGCAAATTGCCTCATTTCCTACATATTTGACTACCACTATAAATTCATCTTATGATTATTATTAATAGTAATATATTCTGATTTATTACTTTACTTTGTAACAGTTTTTAAACTTTTTGCTTTTCTGCTGAGGTTGAAGTATTTAAATAGTATCATCAAAGTATATTCCTTGGGTATTTAGGGAAGTTTTTTACAAAAATTTTAACCAATGGCTTCTAAGAATTCTTAATTGGTATATATATATATATATTTTGGTTTATTTTTAATTTCAATTTAAATTTATTGTAATGGTAAGGTACACAGGGGTTAAAGTTACATAAATGAGGTAATGAATACATTTCTTAGGGAAGGAACATTGTTATATCTTCCATCGATATTTTTGTACACTCAAAACAAGAACTACTGATGCTTTTGCTGGTGCTATTGATCAATGGGTACTTTTGCTTACTTTGTTCATGCATTTTTTATTATAAAATTGATATACAGAGCTTTTCCACTTAATTAAGTCAACTAAAGAGTACACTTCATTTTCTTTTCTTTTTTTTTTGGGTGGGGGGTCCGGTTGTGAAGCCTGAACTCTGGGCCTGGGCCCCGTCCCTCAGCTCTTCAGCTCAAGGCTAGTGCTCTACCACTTGAACCACAGCGCCACTTCCAGCTTTTTCCTTTTTGCTTATATGGTGCTGAGGAATCGAACCAAGGGCTTCATGCATGGAAGGCCATCGCTCTACCACTGAGCTACTGTCCCAGCCCCTACTTCATTTTATTTTCTAATTTTCAAATTTTGAGCTTAAATGTTTCCTTTTGTTTCTTTAGGGTAATTCTTTTTTCAGAGTTGTAGGATCAGTTAATATAATTTTGCATGATTTCTACACATGTAAATTATTCAGTCACATATATTTTGCTTTTAAAATATTTAACATGTGGCTATTTGAAATTATTTTCTTAATTTTTATATGGTTAGTGAATTTAAATACATTTATTTTCTTATATTTATAAACATATTTGTCCAGGTAACAAATATTTACTGTATTTTCAAGAAGCACTTACTTTATTAAGGAAGTCTTCATTACCTGATCACTTTTTGGAAATATTTGTTCTTGAATTTAAAAAAAAGTTTGAGCTCGGCATGGTGATTTGTTGCATCCATTTTCTAGCTATGGTGGGAATTGTAAATAGGGCTTGTAATTCGGGAGAGACTGGGAAACTATGAGACCTTATTATAAAACTATTCAGAGTGAACTGATTAGAGATGTAGCCATCGCTAGTGTTATATAGAGCACCTCGCTATCACATTCTAAATCTTGAGTTAAAACACCAGTAACATCAATCATTTGTCAAAATAAAAGGACACTTGTTTCAAAATGATTATTATTTAAAACTTATTTCCAAAGGTTCTCATGTCTTCTATTAATTTTCGATTTACTTAATCTATTAAAATCCAAGTATATTGTGACTATTTTATTTCTACTAAATTTTTAAATAGTACGAGCAATATTATGATTTCATATATTTACATACTTTTACTGTTTGTGATAATTTCCTCCGTTTAATATAATAAAATCAATATTCCAAATGTGTGTATGTGGTGTGTGTGTGTGTGTGTGTGTGTGTGTTTATGTGGTTTTTGTGTGTGTGGGTGTGCTTTGTGTGTACTTTGTAATGCTTGCGAGATCACACCATTGCTTCACATATGCAAGGCCAATGGTATACCACTGAGCTATTCTGGCTAGTTATAATCCAAATAGTATTTTAAACCATGACTTTCAAAATTTCATTCCTAGTATGCCCTTTCAAAATTATATATGATAACATGTGATCCATATTCTATCCACATTAGCAATTTTTATTGTTATTTAGAATATTTCCACTGCCTTTCCACTTCCAAACTCTTGTGTTTGTTATTGATAAAGGTTTTACTTTGCTTCTTCTGTCTCTTCATTATTTTTCCCTTTAGAGTTTAACTATTCTTTCTCTTATTTCTTTGGAAATTAATTAATCATATTCCTATTACAATTTCTTTACATTGTAACAGGTATATACAATGCTTTAATTTCTATTTTAATTTTTCCCATTTTCACTGACGTTTAGTACAAACTATTAGATGGATTAAAAAGAAACTTGTCTCAGGAAACGTTATTTTTCTCCTTCTCTTCTCTGAAGTCTTTCTGTTTTTTGAAACACAATAGCAATTACATATAGCTCCTATGTGGTACATCATTGTTTCCCCTCTCACTCTCCTCCATTGTACAGCTCAAGTTGTTATCATTCAGCTTTGTTATGTTACAGTGTTATCTAAATCGTAACTCATTCTTGAATTAATTTTAGTTGTTTCAAGTATTCTCTGAAGACATTTTTCTATATATAATATCTGAGGTCTTGTGTTTTTACAAGGTAAAAAATATGAGTCACTTTCAAACATCTAGATATCTCTGTAGAATATTGGTCCACCTGCTCAATAAACTCATATGTAAATTCAAGGAATACAGGTCAGTTAGAACAATCTTGTAAAATGGTGTAGCTTCAGCCTTCATACTAGCTTTGAATCTTTTTACCATGTTTAGTATTAAAGACAACATAGTTCTACTACAAGAGCAGACACATAGAAGAATGTAACAGATTTGTCAAAAATAAATTCTCAGTTTATGTTCAATAGATTTTGAAAACTATCCTATGACTTTACGAAATAAAAAATAGAATCTTAAATGGGTGTATTGGCACTATTTTCTCTCGAGATTTAAAGAATGATCTTAGACTACTACCTCAATCCTTTTTTTGTTTCTTTTGTTTTGTTTTTTGTCACTCATGGATCTTGAACTCTGGGATTAGGTGCTGTCCATGTGCTCTGCAGATCAATGCGAGCACCCTACCACTTGAGCCACCGCACCACTTCTGGCTTTCTAGTGGTTTATTAGAAATACGAGTCTCATGGACTTTCCTGCCCGGGCTGGCTTTAAACTGTGATCCTCAGATTTCAGACTCCTGATTAGCTAGGATTACAGGCGTGACCTACAGGCACCTGGCCTACCTTAATCCTTATACAAAAATTTAAAATAAAAAATGATTATCAAACTAAATGTGAGATGTAAAAACCTATAAGAGATAAACGTAAAAATTCATGACATTGTATCAGTAAAGGTTTCTAAATGGAAAGCATTAGTTGCTAAAGAAAAGCAAGAATATACTGAATTATATCAAGTGATAGCCTTTCATAATTCAAAGGACACTATAACTGAAGTGAAAACATATCCAACAGATAGAGGTAACATATTTGTTAATGCTAAAATGTGAATGCTACAATGATTCTTAATCTTAAGTATTTTTATATCTTCTATTTCTATATAATTTTTCCTGAATAGGATATTTCTTTAAAGAACATGTGTAAATTAATAGTCAATAAGAGGAGCATATGAAATAAGTTCCTCTTTAGTATCAGAAAAAAGAAAAAGAAAAATCACTAGTATGACTCTAATATAAAAAGAAGACACAAATATAGTAATGCATTTGTGGAGGAATTGATAAACTACTCATAGTGATCCATTTGTATAATGCTGCAATCATTTTAGCAAGCAAGTTTTCAAGTCTCAAAGGTCAAAAAGAATTGTATAGGATCAATTCATTATACTTTTATGAATGTATTAAAGAGAAGTAAAAAAAAAGTATTTGGACAGGGAATTGTAGTTCATTGACAGTGCACTTAAATAGTATGTGTGAGACCTTGGAAAAAATCCCCAAAATAAAATTTTGAAAATACACACTACAGAGGATGTATGCTGGACAAATTCTAGTAACAGAACTTTTTATCTATTTTAATGTCTGTTCTCAAATTTTTAGCATTTCTATTAGAAGAAATGCAAGTTTGTGAAAATTAGGCTTTGAAAACCTATGAAGGTACAATTCACTTCCAAAGCACTAAAGTGTATACAATAAAAGGAGATAGTATATTGCAAGTGAATTACATGTCAGCAAATAAACTATTGTTAAAATTTCTTCACACAAAATGCAGAATATCTAAATAGACGGTTTTGGTTTTGGCTAAAAACTCTGTAAACTACAGCGCTTAAAACAAACATGTGATTTCTGTTTATTTTAAGGGTTTTTTTGTCCGTTATTTTGAGTTTATACAGAGATATCTCAATCAAGAGGGTATGTGATAACTGGAATACCTAGGAATTATGCATCATTTATAAGTAATTGATAACCTTTTCTGGACGAAACGTTTAGCAAATGACAGAAGACACAAAACTATGCATCTGCATTTTATGAAAGCCATTGGAGCATTAAAGTAGGATAAAGTCAAGTAAATATTTTGCATGTATTCTATTGGTCTCTCTTTAACTTGAAAGTTATAGATGATGTTTTTTTATATTCTATTGGGACAATGATCTGCTGTCACTTATTTTTTCTCTTCCCCTTCTTTTGCTCTTCCACTTACATAATTATTATTTAAAGAGACATACTTGACCTTGCATTTCTAAATACCTCAAAATTATCTGAACTATTTTATACTTCTGGCAGCCTCCTATATCTTTCTCAAAGGAAATATTTTTGACACTACCATTTTTATCCTCTATGATATTGGATATCTTCCTGCCTAATTCAGTGCAAGATATACATGAGACTCATCCAGATATCTCAAAACTCGTACCACCATAAAATCCTATCTTACTTAGATATCATGCTTTTAGAATGTCTGGGGAGGTGGCATCTCTCATTTTTGAATGACACTAAGTGATACTTATATGCAGTCATGTTTTAAACCAATATGCCACTCAGTAGATGAACGAATTGACAAAATGTGGTTTATGTATGCACGGTGGAATTCTATTCTTCAAATTCATACGGAACTGGAAAGACTTGGAAAAATCCTACGAAGTAAAATAAACAAGACACAAAGAAACAGATTCCGTGGTTTCCTCATTTGTAATAAGTAGGAAATGTCTAGAATATAAAGAAAAGAAAAAGAAATGTGATCTTAGCCACCACTTTATTGCTAGTATAATTCCTGCTCTCTCGAAAAGGACTTTTTTCCAGTTAAGTCCGTGGTCTTATATCTGACTGGCTTGGAACTAGAATTATTCTTCCATTCTACTTTTTACAAATTTGCATGATTACCTATCATGATTTAGAGCTAGTAGAAGAAAGAGAGTGGTCTCATCCTTCATGTTCCAGTTAGTAGTAATGCTTTCTCTATGTCACTCCCATAGATCTACATACTGGCCTTGGCTTTATTATTTCAACGCTGTCTTATTTGCAGAGTCTTCTATAGAGTATGGAACCATTATACTTAAACACAAAACTTCTCTTTCTCCTATACCTATTGTTTCTCCTTCTGTTAACTTATGTACACTTGGGTAATAATGCACAACACAAACACTGACAAAAAATGTTTCTGAGAACCTTCTTCCCACTTAAAATTGGTCTTAATTTACAGAGCACTTAGGAAATTTGAACTTAATGTACTCCAGGATAATGTTTTTTTTTTTTTTTCATGTTTTTTTTATGGTGAAAATGGTGGACAGAGGGGCTAGAGTTACATAAGTAAGTTAATGAGTACATTATCTACCGAACATTGTTACTTCCTCTTTTGTTTTCCCCCTGTCATCCCTTTTCTCCACACTGCCCCAACTCTCCTCTCCCATCCCCAACTAGTAAAGTTCATTTTCAACATAGTGTCTTGTTCATCTCATTGTAACAACGGGTCATATTGTATACTTCTTTCAGCATTTTATTTCCCTTCCCCTCCCCACATTAGAAAAATGTATATGCAAGTTGCAGCTCACCGACCTCAAATACAGTGGAAACGGGTTATACCATGGAGGAAGAAAATAGAAGAGAACCAAAAAAATCACATAATACATGGTAGATACATTAAAAACAATAGTAAGAAAGAAAAAACAAGTTGTGTCCGTATTTGGGGTTCATTTAACTTAACATCGTCTTATACAGCCATATGTACGTGGATAATATTTTATAAGCCATGTAAATTCCATATTTTCTCATTACTAAGTTGTCTCTGAAACACGTGTTACCTCGTGTGTAAAGATGCCTTTGTGCTATCTCAATGAAGCCAGAAAACATTCATTTTCCTGGAGCAATACCATAGATTGTTACCAGAAGTAAGTGGAAGGAACTTTTACAGGAAGTAGAAACTGAATCCAGGAGAGAAATTGAACATAGAGAAATGACAAAGTTCAAGTTAATTTGTGCCCCCATTTTTACTGTACAAGAATATAATCCAAGGCTTGAAGGTAACTCTGTCCCTATCTTTTTCGAGTGTGCACTTTATCCATAAAACTTGTCTGTAAACTTCTAGTTGACAGTATTACAAAAGGAAACAATATGCCATTTGAAGGCCAGCATGGAAAAAAGAAAATAACATTGTTTTACAGTGTTCTACTACAAAGAAACAAAGACATGGAGGTTTTAAAGTGTCTTATGCATGAATATTTAACTCCTGAAATGATTCTCTTGTTGCAAAAGTCAGATATCCATTCCTTTATTCTGGTCCTGGATTCCAAAAAGCAGGATCCAGTGAGTATGATCAGCAAAAAGAGCCTCTTTTCAAAGCAGTGCTTTAAGGATGGTCCCAAAGAAATATATGGGTTTTTTTGTTTATTGTTTGTTTGTTTAGTTTGTGTCGCTTCTGGGGTTTGAACTCAGAGGCTGGACCCTGTCCCTGAACAGTTGTCTTTCCTGCCCACCTGCCCCCAAAGCTAGTACTCTAATGCTTCAGCCAAAACACCACTTCTGGATTTTTGGTGTTTAATTACAGATAAGAGTTTGAAAGACTCTGCTTCCTGAGTTGGCTTTGAACTAAGACAATAAGAAAATCAAGTCACATCAACTGTATGGACTTCTCTCTTGAACCAAGGAATATTAGATGAAGTTTATTATAAAGGTAATATTTGACAATTTTTAAAAGAAGAGAATATGTGCAGCAAAGAAGCCATAACTTAAATAACTCAGCAAAAGTAGGTGCAATGAGTCATATTGGAAAATTTTTTCTGCTTGGGAAGATTACTATTGACTTCGTAGTTTCTTTTGGGGAAACTTCAAGTACATTTCATATTTTCATTGGTCGTGGGGCACAAACTCTGATCCTGGGCATGTGCCTCAGCTCTTCAGATCAAGTTGGGTGCTCTGCCACTTTAGTTACAGCACCACTTCCGGGTTTCTGGTAGCTAATTGAAGATGTGTCTCATGGACTTTCCTGACCAGGCTAGCTTTGAGCCACAGTCCTCTGGTCTCAACCTCCTGAGTACCTAGGATGACAAGTGTGAGCCACCAGCACCCGTCTCATATTTGCATGTATGTGCACTTAATGACACTGTAGACAAATAATGGAAATTTGAATCAAGTGATGACATTGCAGCTTTTCAGAAAATTTGAGGTAGCAATAAATATGTCATCCTTATCCATGTTGTTACATTAATGACTCATGAGCCATTGGACTCTTAATTTAGCATCCTCTGAGGTCTGCATCGGTGGACTTAGTATAATTAATTTTTAGTAGATAAATAGAGAAAGACTGAGATTTTTAGAAAGCAAAGGAGATCAGATATGAAAGAACAACATAGAATGGGATAAAACTTATCTCACAGAGATTAAGAACTAGCCTAAGTGATTTAGAATGCTAAAGGAATGAGGAATAAGCTTACTTGATAACTAGTTCTTTAATAACCAAATATGGTTCCCTAGAACAGTTTCTGGTATAATTTAGTTATTATTATCATTTATTTCTTGCATCTGGATTTATTCCTTTACTTCTATCACAACTATTAATTAGCTGGTGCATTTTTGGTGCCAAAACTGACCAAAAATTTTCCAAATCTCACTTAGACTTAGATTAATCCTCACCTGATATCTAAGCACATTCTTGACATTAATTGCCATGACCTACTAACAAAAATTTTTTTTTTTTCTCAACGCAGTCTTCTAATATAGGTAAAGCACATGAATTAAGAACTATTGTTAGGTCATAGTTGGAAGGAGCAATAATATATTCCAAGTATAATTTCTTTATTTGGCATTTACTAGTTAAATCAATTTTTTTGCCAGTCCTGGGGCTTGAACTCAGGGCCAGGGAACTGTTCCTGAGATTTTTCTTGTTTTGCTTAAGGCTAGCACTCTACCACTTGAGGCATAGCACCACTTCTTTTTCTGTTTATGTGGTACTGAGGAATTGCACCCATGGTTTCATGCATGCTAAGCAATCTCTGTACCATGAAGCCACATTCCCAGAGCCTTAAATGACTTTCTTAAGATGACTTTGCTTTTTCATTCCATTACTATGTATTATAATTTAGGTTAGGTGGTAGAAAAGGAAGTGAAAAACAATACTAAGCCCAGTAAGCCTGACATTACTGACATCACTAAGGAAGTACAGTGTTAAGACCTTTAGGACTCATAGGGCTCTTGCATGTGACATTATTAGTTTACATTATTACATAATATTTTACATTATTATGTAAAAAAACATTAACAGTCATCTCCAACATCCATAACATTCTGCTTCCACTTTCAAGTTCAAGAGCCAAAAATTTAAGCCTTTTTATTGATTAGATGTGTTTCCTAGGAAGGAAGAATGAGGATGTGGAAGGTGATGTTGGAAAAATATTTATATTGGCTCCCAGTCCACATTATTTGCATTTTTAAAAAGCATTACTGATGAACTCCTACATCTTCTTGACTATGCTGTCTGCACAAGATGCAGACAAAGGAAGACGTTTATTCTGGTGGATTGTCACATATATTAACAAAATCCAGTTCTGCAAAAAAAAATTACTAGTATAAAGTATTGACTATAAAATGGTTTCTTGTCCTAGCAGAACAAAATGCAGTATTGAAATGATTAGTCCAGCTTTCTTTGAGATTTTATGCTGTCTCAGTATCAAGATGTTCTCTAATTCCAGTAATATACAAGCATAAAAGATCTGATTTGAAGATCTCAGTAGTTTTAGAAACAAAGGTACATAGTAGCTTCCTTCATGCAGAGGCATGTGATGGCATGTATGACTGATCGTATTGTAATTATCTTTTTTTTCCTCTTTATCTCATGTTGCATATTTTGGCATATTAATCTGTCCTGCATCAGCTTCCTGTAGGTGAGATTTACCTCTACTCTGCAATGTCAAGATGGGGCATGTGACTTACTTCAGCTTACAAAAATGAACCAGAAGTGGTGAAAGGCTATTTCTAGGGGAAGATTTCTATCCCATTGTCTGGGTCTAAGAGTTAACTTCTTTTCCCTTAGCTATAAAAATAGCATATTTCCAGAGGGAATCTTTTTTCAACTTATATACTGAAAGAATATAGCATGTGAAATTGAGGCAAAATTCAAGCACAGGAAGAATTAAGTTAATATTAGAATATGGTACTAAGATATTAGTTTCTTACTATTCTTGTATACCTTTATGATAGTTTCCTACAGCACTTCAGTATTTTAGAAATACTAAACAAGTACTAAACAGATAACACTTCTTGTTTGATGCTATTACATTTATTACATTTATTTTTTAAATAAATAAGCATTCTATATATGGTCACTTGAGGCGTTAACTTTTTCTATAAATGTGTTTAATCACTCTAGAGCACTGTATCTAACACCCACAATCATTATCCAGACCTTGTGATTGAGATGAGGAAGAACAAAAATATCTAGATTTCTCACTTCTCTTTTCCTCTTCTTTTTCTAGTGAGAATTCTCATCCTTTCTCCAAATTCTCCTATTAATAAAGGAAGAATGAGACATTGTGCATATCAAGCAAAAGGCTTCAAAGCCAGAATTTTATTCTTTCAGAAATAGATAAAGTAAATCAGAATGGCTCAAGGAAGTAGGAAAACATGATTTTTTCCCCTTACTAGTTTCAACAATAGAGTCTGAACACAACTCTAAATATTTAATAAACCATTTGCTTTGGCTAATTGTTAAAAATATAGTGTTTTAAAAGAAATAATTTTAAAAATTAAAAAAATTTAAATATATAGTAATTTGTTGTTTGCTTTTGGTAGGCATGAAATAAAACTGCATTAACATTGTGTGAGCTGAAAGGCTAAATTTTATCTGAATCTAAACAAAATGAAAAATATATGATGTTAAGATAAATAGCGTTTAGGTACATTTTTTACATGACATACACACAGGGACATTTTTTTCTTCTTTTCCTCTCCACACTTCAATAAGCAGTTCATGTAATTCAAATAGCTGTGTTTATTTCAGAAATAGATTAGACATAAAAAAGTTAGAAGAAGAGAACCAGGATTGGTGATGCATTCTTTAAAAATATCAGTCAAATAACTATTAACCATAATTCCAAAATAATAACAAACAAATGCTCTTGAAAAGAGGAGATTGTAAGCAGAATACACAAAGAGTGATAGTGCCAGAACTGCTTCAGTAACTGCTCTCTGACATTTAAGATTTCTAGTACATGACAATGTTTTAATCAGGATTAAAGGCTTTCAGGAACTAAATTTTTTTAGTTATATTTCTTTGAAGAAATACCTTTTCAAAATTAATGAAAAGATAGCAGGTTTCAGTAGAAAGAATGCTTACACACTCATTGTGGTAGGCAGTAAAATACCTTTCCAAAATATCTATAGTCCCGAAATATCTAATCCATCAAATGTAGATTTACATTTTATATATGTTTGTAAAATAATCACCTTTCATTACCTAAGGAACACAAATTTGAATAATTATCAGATGGGGAAAGTATACTCAAAAGTCCCAGCTGTAGTTCGAGAGGGACATTATTAGGTAAGAACCATCAGAAAGATGTAAAGATGCTACATTAGAAGATAAAGGAAAAGACAACAATCCAGATTCTGAAGTTTCTGGAAAGTGGAACAGGAAGTAAATGCGTTTTCCACTAGAATCATCTGAAAAATATTTCAGTTCTGTAGGGGGTTCAATTTTAATCTAGTGAGAATTATTTTAGATTTTTGTCCATTAGAACTGTAAAATGATAAATACGGATTGTTCAACCCAATTAACTTGTAGAAATATTTTACAGAAGATTTGATTTAATAATCTAACTCAACTACAACCTCTCCTGATGCAACCGCAAGGTTACCACATTTCCTAGTTTCTGAGAATAAGAAAAAGTTGCCACCAGGTTTGTACACATGTATGATATACATACTACTAAGGGCCTTGCATTAATGAAGTCTTGAAATTCTAAATAATATTTAAATAAGAAGGCCCTTTTCTTCATTTTCACATTTGGGGATCACTAAGTACCAAAGTTATGTAGAAGGCTAGGGTAAGAATATAGAAATGAAATCTGTCTTCTAATGTTATAAAGATGATTTATGTCACTTTGATTTACAGTTGTAAGGTAATAAAAAATAAGGTAAAACAGAAACAGTAAGTCAATTTCATCTTTCCTAACTTTCCAACAGAAATTAGAGAATCCAGTAAAGATACAGCAATCCCAGGATGATATAAGATGTTATAGGATCACTAGATGGTGAAAAAAAGGTAACAAGAATGGGTCCCCTGGAACAATGGGAAACAAAATCTACACCTACACATTGTGATATAGCTAGAAAATAGTTTCTACAATGCTAAGTCTTTATATTTTAGGTTTGTTTGCACAGCAACTTTACTCTCTAGGAAATGATTCTTTATTAATACTCACGTGTTTGCAGCTTATAACCCAGCAACAAATAATGTTTCTAAATATAAACAAGCACGATACTAAGAGTAACTACTTGCATTGCTATAGCTGATAAAGAAGAATGATCTTGGGGAATAGTCAAACAATCTTGAACTTTTTCATACCTTTCCTCTTCTCCAACATGAGAAGTCATAGTCTAGATATGTCTCATGGACTTTCCTGCCTAGGCTGGATTTGAAATATGATTCTCACCTGTCAGCCTCCTTAGTAGTTAGGGTTACATGCATGAGCCATTGGCGCCTAACTACATAATTATTTTTTACATATTTATGAAGTATGAAGTGGCAATCCCATTCATTTATATGTTGCTTAATGATCAAGCTACATCATATCCATTAATTTCTGCATGTAACATTTCTTTATAGTGATAATGCTCAAAAACTTATCTTCTGGCTGATGAATATCTATTCTTAACTATAATCACTTTGCCTCTTGCAGTATAAAATTAATATATTTACTTTTAATCACAGAAGTCTGCTAATTAAAGTTATATAAAACATGAATTGTAAAGTGAAAGAAATTCATAGTTTCATTACTTGTTTAAAGAAAATGATAATGCATTTTTTTCAATTATATTTCTTTGGAATGTGTAATATTCATTGATTTAACTTAAAATTGATAGCAATTACATCATATCTAGTTGATTCAAACTTGTATTTAAAAATTGTACACTTAACACAAATATACTTCCACTTTTTCTAACACATAATTAAAATAACAGTATAAGAAAGTTTGGTGTTAGCTGTTCATGTGTAGAATCATTGAAACTCAGGAGGCTAAGACCTGAATATTTTAATTCAATATCAGTCCAAACAGACAAAAATGTGAAAACTTATCTCCAATTATCTAGCAGGAAGCAGAAGTTGAGGATGTGGCTCAAGGAATAGCGTGTCATAAGCCATTAGCAAAGAATACAACAGAGATCATCAAACATTGAGTTCAAGCCCTAAAAATGGCATGTACACAAAAGACAACAACAAAAAAGTGATATGAACATCAATAATAAAGACAAAATAGTAGAAAAAATGATGAGAAACGTGTGTGAACATCTGGAATTCAGAAATCATTTGACAGAATTTTGATTCATGAGAGGTAAAAGTCACAGTATAATTTGAACAATCTCATTGAAGTCATTTGTGTTGAAACCTGGCTATTGGGTAACATGTGAAAGAGCAGACTGGATTACCTGACATAGCAGACATTGCCTGTAACTATACACCATCCCACTCTGAAAAAAATCTAAAATCATGCTTGTTAATTTAAAAAGAACCTCATGCTAGAGTCTTTTTGGTCCACACAGACTGAGGTCCTTATTTTGAGGCTTCAGACCAGTGCTTTTATTTATAAACACTTCTGCTTTACTCCCCTTCACTGATGTAGCTATACCTTACTAAGCTGGCACCAAGCCACTCCCTAGAAATTGGGCAAGAGCATTTGCTGATGCTCTTCCAACTTCTCTCTGTGGCTCAGGATAGCCAGACTCTTGTAGCTAAGATGGGTTACTTTGATGTCCTGGTGGCCTTAAACTGGAGATAAACATGTAATGGATATGTCAACATGCGTTAGTTTCAAACTATGATCTTCAGATCTGAGCCACTATGCTCAGCCCAATATTTCCAGTAAGTTACTTAATCTTTCTGACACTCAGGTTCTTACTGTGTGGAAAGTGAAAAGAATTACTTTGTGGACCTAAGAATCCAGTTGGAGTTATGACTGGGTGCAGGAAGTATAAGTGTTCAGGATGTGTGGACAGGGTCTGACACTCTCATAAAACTACTGGCATTTATATTTAAATGAATTCCAGGAATTGGAAACAAGAGGGATTTTTCTGTTCTTGTTTATCTTTTTATGGACATTGAAGGAGCCACAGAAATTCAAGGAGAACAGGGAAATAAATGCAGCAGTTGTACTCTGTAGATATTATATTCACAATGAGCTATACCTCTTGTGGACAGGGACAGGAGGGAAAATCAGAGAGATTACAAAGTGATGAGATTGTCAAACAAGAAGTGAACTCGTTAGCGACTTATAAAATGGTGATCTGTATGTACACTACCTTAACAAAAAACATTTGAAAAATCCAGGTTGATTATTCTCTTTTCCAATTTTTGTAGAGGCCCTTAAGACTCAGGCTCACCTGGAGTTTTTGAAGGTCACTTTATATGATAATTAATGTAGAGCCTGAATCTCTTAAGAAATGTTATAAAAAGTATTTCATTCTTAGTGCCTCTTTCTCTTTGAGTGGTGATTATATATGTTGTTGTAATAGCTAAATTTTTACTTTTTGTTTTTAGTACTTGTCAGGTGTTGAATTCTTCTTAAAGATTTGTGACAAAGGTCTGCTATATCTTGGCACCCTCCCCTTAACTAAAATGTTAATTAATCTTTGAAATTAATGTACTTGAGTATGAGTTTTATTTATTGATTTAATTTGTCGGCGGTGGTGAACTCTGGGCCTTGATGCCATTCCTCAGCTCCTCAGCTCAAGACTAGTGCTCTACCACTTGAGCCACAGTACCACTTCTATCTTTTTCTGCTTAGGTCATGCTGAGGAATCAAACCCAGGGTCTCGTGCATTTAAGGCAAGCTATCTACAACTGTTGCACCTTCTCAGCCCTTATGAGTGTCTACAACTGATCCACCTTCTCAGCCCCTATGAGTGGTATGTTTGTGCACGGGTCTGTCAAGCAAATCTATTGAGCAAATGTATACATTTGCCACTAGACATATTCAAAATTATGAATTAACTGATATTTTAATGAATAAAACTGTTATCATTGATACTAGGAAGTGTTTGTCTCCCATACTAAAACCATGGAGGAGGGTATTTTAAACTAAAACTACAAAAGAAATTTTAAGATCTTGTTGCTAACAAATGTGTCCAGGTATTATTACATTAAACAGACAATTCAAAATAGTTTTTCTTCATGAATACAGAGATCAAAGGTCCTATTATTCTTATTTCAAAATGCAAATTAAAGGGGAAAAACAGTCAGGAGGTAAAATTTATATTGAATGTTAATAGTTAAAGAGGAAAAGATCCTAGAGGACAAACTAAAGACAAAGCAATATCAGAGCACTATATGCTCAATATTAAATAAGAAGGTTTAATTGAAAAATTGAGCTGGAATGTGCACATCAAACAAAAGCAAGAAATCAGAGCCTACCAGCAACAAAGAAACATCATAATGCATATCTCAGAAAAAGGAAAAAAATTCCTTGTATTGATTTCAATGATACATATAACCCACCTACACACACACACACACACACACACACACACACACACGAATGTATGCAACAGCTCAACCTACTCACATTCATTCAACATGAATCAAAGATCTTCCTATAATATTTGGAACTTTAAATGTTTCTAGTCTTGTAAATAATTGATAACAGATGCATAAGCAAATATTTTCTGAATAAAACTCTGTTATGTAAATGAGAATTTATGATGGTTATATCTACTTAAAATATCTCTCAATCTCGAAAGAATTAAACAAGAGACAATACAAATTTGGGACTATATTTCTACCAGCTATTCTGCAAAGGCTTAATAAGAAATTATGAGATCTAATATTAAATACCAAATTCATACAATTAATACATGTGTAGATGAAGTGAAAGACAGTGATCAGAGACCTATTCTGCCTCCAATTCCCAGCAGCCTGCACACTGTGACACCTTTGATTCTGCTGTGCCAAGCCCAGAGTTCTTTTCCCTACAGCAGTGGCCCTGCTGGGGTTGGGGATGGGGGCTGTGTGGAGAGGAAGGAGGCCACAGGAGAAGCCAAGCTTTGGTTGGGGCTGAGGGTGGTGGGGAGAGGATGGTGGGGAGGCCCTGAAGGAGGCTGTGAAGGGAGGAAGAGGCAGTTGGCCAACAGCTCATGCAGCAGCCCTAAAGGCAGCTGGATTCTGGGGAGTGTCTGTGAGGTGTGGAATTTGGGGTGGATTTGCTAGGGCCTGTTTGCTTGGTGAGGAGAGGAAAAAGTCTCAAGTCCCACCCAGATAGTGAAAAATGAGACAACCAATGGCTGAAGAATTTCAAGAACAAAGGCAGGGACTTATAGGTAATCTCTAGGGCCAGTGAGGGCAGCAAGGCTGGGCCTGTGGTTGTCATGCCTCTCTCAATGCCCTTGGAAGTGAGGGCCAGCTCTGCTGTGGGCTAGGCCTCGCTCTTGCCTTGAAGCAGGCACCAGGAATTGTCAGCACAGCCTCAGCCTGCCCCAAGGAGGTGGCCTGTTGTGGGTGCTGTAGCCTGGGCAGCTGCTAGGAGGCTATACACAGAAGGGCAGAGGAAGCATATTTGGTAGGCTCTGCTCCAGCCCAGCCAAGCTCAGGGCCACTTGGGAAGTTCCAGCTCTGAATCAGGACCATCAGGACCAGGCATTGCTCCCTAAACAAGTAGGGCCTCTGGGGACTTGTGCAGTGGCCGCCACGTGTGGGTTGTGAACCTCCTTAGAATGGCCGAGGAGTCTCAATGAAGAGGTGAATTTGCTTCTGTGCTTCTCCCATCTTCTGGATTCTTGCTCTCCTCCTGCCTCCTGCCTTGTCCAACTACAGGAGTCAACTTCTCCAAGCCACTGAGAGGCCATCCCGGAGATGCTCACAGTGCTTTCCAGGCTGCTTCACCATGCATGCAGGGCTCACAGGGTGCCATCCTCTAGGCAAAGCATATCCCCATTTCAGCTTGGCCACCCCTGCCTAGGGGACCACGAATTGCATTATTGCACAGAAAACTAGGGGTACACAAGGCCGTCCTGCAGTCTAAGGCATCCTTTCCTTCCTCTTGCTCAGGTGTGGAGCAGCTGTGGAGCCAACTGCAACATCATGTTTGATTATCTAAAAAGAAGAGGATAAAAAGCTTCATTGTCCCAGATACAGCTGCCCCTGGGGTTCTCTGTGTACACTAGTCTTGTGCTTAGATAAGGATCCCCAAGACCACCACGGAGCCAGTTCTCATGCTACCACATTAGAGTCATTTATTGCAAGCTTGAGCCTGGAATCACAACTGTCACCATTGCAGTGTGTCAGAGTTGAGAACCCCGACCCTTCAGTTAAATGGGTAATCTTATAACAATCTTATTGGCTAGCAAGTGCAAGCTAAGCAATAAGCAATAATTTGTGGAGGAGAAGGGAAAAAACAAATCGTTTAAATAGGGATACAGGTGGACCCATTGCAACAATGAGATGTACAAGTTCTTATGGAGAAAAACGAACTTTACAACTTTGGTGGGGGGGGAGTGGGAGGAGGATTCGATGGGGGGCGGGGGGGAGGATGGGAAGGGATGGGAGGGGGAAACAAAGGAGGAGGCTACAATGTTTGATAGGAAATATACTCATTATCTTGCCCATGTAATTGTAACCCCTCTGTACAGTATTTTCACAATAAAAAAGTTAAAAATATTAAAAATTTTAAAAAAATCTGTAACTTTAGGTACTTCCCTTCATCCACTGATGGCTATTGCTAGGGAAGTTATGGGCAGAACGTTATTGTGACATTTCAGGTTTTTCCAGGAACCTGAGTTCTAACTTTCAGTAAAAGTCTACTTGCAATGGTTGCTTTCAGTAAAGGTCTTCACAATGGATACTTTTGGAGTATTCGGAGTCTAAGTCCAGAATGCCTGTACTTTGGCAAAGGCCTCTTACTAGCCTGTGTGTGTGTGTGTGTGTGTGTGTGTGTGTGTGTGTGTGTGTGTGTGTGTGTGTGTGTGTGTGTGTGTTGTGTAAGAGAGTCCGACACAGCTGAGGTTTTGGGTAAAATACTCCTTCGCTTTAGCATTGAGTTTTGGTATCTATTGTTTGTACCACCCCCTCCCCCCAATTTTGAGTTCTAAAGTTGTCCTTCTAAATACTTTCATCCTTTGATCTTCTTGATATTCAGATTCCTAAGGTCTGCTTGTGAACTTCAACATTTGCTTCATGAAGGTGATGACTTTCTTCTAACTTTTATGAAGCCCTTTGCTCTCTTTAAATGCAGTTTGTGCTGTGTTAGTGGTTTTACTTAGCCCAGACTGTGGTGGCCCAGGCTGTGACTGTTTATTCTGAGATTATTTTAGCCCAATATGAGATACTATACTTTCAGTATATCAGTGAAAGAAGTTCAGCATCTTTATTGAAACAATTTCCTGGCTGTAAATACAAACAAAAACATCCAGTGATATAAATGTACAATTTGTTGTTTTTAGTTAATTGTTCACCACTGTAATGAAAAAAATCTTTTTACTAACTAAAATGAGAATTTGTAATGGGAAAAAAATCAAATGTTATAAATCTTATAAATTGATCAAATACCAAAAGAAAAAGAAAGATACTAATAAGGAATGAAGTACAAATGTAAGTGTTTAATAAATAAATGAAATGTTTGAGATTCATATCTACATAGCAAATACGAAGGAAAATAAAGAGGAAAGTCACCGAGATCCTATCTTACACACCAGAATAGCTATCACCACTCAAATAAATAAACTGCTGGAGAAGTTGAAATAAATCAGGAACTATATTTGGTTTTGTGGCATTGTAAACTAGTGCAATCCATAGGGATAACTTAATGGAAGTTTACACAATACCAAAAAGACAGATATCTTGATGACCTTTACCGCAATTGGATACATATTGAAGGAATATGAATCAACATGAACATCCATGTTCATGGCAGCAATATTCATAGCAAACAAGTTGTGTAATCAACCTAGACGCTCCGGAAAGAGGGAATTAAGAAAATGTGCTAGGAGGAGTTCCGGGAAGATGGCGGAGGAGAAGCTGGAATCTGAACAAGCTCTCCCATAGAAAGCAGTTTTAGAGTTCCAGTGAACAGTCCTAAGCCAGAGAATCACACCAAGTGTGCCATCACAGTACAGAGAGTTAGACAAGAGAGGGGAAGCCAAGACAAGGAGACACATCTGAGTGCCTGCCAGCAGCCGCCGCGGCGGCAGCAGGGTCGCAGCAGCGACCGCAGCCACGGCCATACCTGAGCGCTCACACAGAGAGTCTGGACTAAGGAGCCAGACGCAGCGGGCAAGAGGATTCTACTCAACACCAGCAAGAACCGACAAGGAGCGGACATCTTCATCCTGCAGTTTGCAGACCAGAGACGACCCAGGATCCAAGACTCGGCGTGAGTAGAAGCCCGACGTCCTCACTCCTTCTCAGGGAACAGAGGAGGGAAGGCCACCCCTCCCCTCTAGCACCGGTGATCTCCATCTTGGATACCGACAAAGCTCGGAGGAGCAGCTAGCTCCAGCTCAGGCCTTGGAATAAAACGAGTCATTTAGCAGGTCACAAGAACTTAACGGCGGCGTGACCTGCCAAACTCAGCTCCATCCAGGGAAAAGACACCCAGCCCAGGCACCAGCCATTGGAGTGGCTTTCCTCACTGGGTAACCAGAGCCAGAGGCTGCCCCTCCCTCTAGCAGCCTCCACAATCAATTGAAAAACAGAAACCCTGAGAATGGCTCCAGGGTGGGCTCTGTGAATTTTTCACAAAATAGCCCCAGGGAAAAGCTACTGTTTGTTGAAAGGCCTCAACTCTACCAGAACCTAGCCTCATCACCCCTCTTTTGTGATTCTCAAAGCAGATCACCCTCCCATTAAACTAACCTGGGAGGGGGATCTCAAAATCTTGGGTAAAGCAGAGCATTTTTCTGCCTGTTCGAACAAACTGACTTAAGAAACCAATCAAGCCACAGGACCTCAAGCTGACCAGAGACTCCAACAAGAGGCTGGTTACAGACAAAAGGGAGATAAAGGATTCTTCCCACCCCTCCCAAAAAAATCAAAGACCTTTTTTTTCTTCTTTTCTTTTTTCTTTCTTTTTTTTTTTTGGTACCTTATATATATAAAAAAATTTTTTTCTTTTCTAAAACTTTTATTAATCTTTAATTTTTGCCTTTTTTGAAAAAATAATTGTTTTCCAGTAACTTTTTTTTCCCTCTTATAATTTTTATTTTAGGAATATGTGAATGTACGTTTTCCTTTCTTTTCTTGTCTTCTCTCTCTTTTTCTTTCTTTCTTAATTTTGTTTTTGTCTAGCTCTACTGAACTTCTGATCTTTTTTTTCTCCCTTTCTTATCCTTTTCACCTTTTCCTTTCTTTTGTTCTTCTGTATGTGACTTAACTCTTGTCCTGCACATCCTCAGATAAACCCATAGTTAACTAGTAGACCCTATCCCCCATTGTGTACACACTTAATCCACAAATTTATTACTCAATCCAAAACCTCTGAGACTTAAATTCCTTAATAGCAGTACTACCTCTTCATACCTATATACTATTTTAAGCATTTTTTAAGTTTTTCATATCTCCTCTATCTCCCTCCTGTTTTCTCATTATATTCACATTCCTCTCTAAATAGATGGCCTTTCAATCTCCATAACTATATTAATTTTTACGTTTCTAATTTTTTTTCCTGGTCTCTTTTCATTTCCTTTCCCTTTCTTCTTTTTCTCTCCCTCTCTACTTGCATCCTACCCAATCTATTTCCTGCATTGAGATTAGGACATAGTTAACTCTCCCTGTGCCTCCCCACACCAATCTATTCCTAATTTTTACCCACATCTCTCCCTAACCCTAAAAATTTCTGGTTTTCCAAATTCTTCTCTGCGGTTCGAAGCCCATTAACATATAGTTGTTTGATGTTGAATAGATGTATCTGTTGAACTAGATTGTATCTGTAGAATATTGACTGTATAAATGCAAACGTTGGTTGATGGTTGCCTTAAGATAGTGTTCTAGCACAAAACTGGTGCTATTTTCATCTCAAATGGGCAGAGCAAGCCGAAAAAACACAAGAAAAATGGCAAATCCGGGTATCTCATTTCCCAATCTTGATAATCAGGGGTCAGATCAGATAATGAACAATCCACAGGAGAGTTCCCAAATAGCTCTACAAACACTGGTGGCAAACATGATAAATGAGAAGTTTGACAACTTACAAAGGACTCTGTATGAGCGTGATAGGGAGAGAGAGGAGGCATCCCAAAAGTTTATACAGGAATATCATAAGCGTGAGGAAGCTACTCAAAAACTGATACAGGATTTGCGTGAACAACTTGAGAATACTCAAAGAGAAAGGGAGGAATGGCGTGAGCAGGCTGAGAACACTCAAAGAGAACTGCAGGAATCCCACGAACGACAAGAAAGAGAACTGCAGGAATCCCACAAACGGGAGGAAGCTAATCAAAGAGTAATACAGGAATTGAGAGACCAGGTAGAGAACACACAAAGATCAGTAAAGGCATTCACGGAATCCATTAACAAAGAGCTGAAGGAAGTCAGGGAGACCACAAAGGGAATGCTGAATGGAACCCAACAGAAGGAATGGGAGTCCAAAGAAACCATAACCAATCAACTAAGTGATTTGAGGACAAACACTGAACACCAAATTAAGGAAGTAAAGAAATTCATACAAGACCTAAAACAGAGCTTCAACAAAGAACTTGAAGCCATCAAAGCTGACCAATTAGAAGGAAAAGAGATAAAAAACAAAGTAGAGAGTCTTGACAGCAGGTTAGACCATGCAGAATATCGAATCTCAGGGATTGAAGACAGCCTAGATATTATAGAAAAAGAACATACAACCATCCAAGACAAGTCCAAGAAGTATGATAGATCTATCCAACACCTGGAAGACACCATCAGAAGGCCTAATCTAAGGATAATGGGTGTAGAGGAGGACCTAGAAACAGAACTTAATGGTCTAGGAAATTTGTTTAACAGGATCCTAGCAGAGAACTTCCCAAACATACAAAAAGATAGGCCTATTCAGATACAAGAAGCCTTTAGAACCCCAAATAGACCAGACCAGAATAGGACATCCCACCGTCACATTATAATCCACACAGGATCAACTCAGACCAAGGAAAAGATCCTTAAAGCTGTCAAGGAGAAAAGGGTAATCACCTATAAAGGGAAACCAATTAGAATCACCTCAGATTTCTCAGCAGAGACAATCAAAGCAAGAAGAGCCTGGAATGATGTATGCCATGCCTTAAAAACAAACAACTATCAACCAAGAATACTGTACCCAGCTAAACTCTCCTTCATAACTGAAGGCCAAATAAAAACCTTCCATAGCAAAGAAAAATTGAAACAATACATCTCCATCAAACCAGCCCTACAAAAGATTCTTAAAGATGTCCTACACATAGAAAACCAACAAGACCGCAACAAAGGCCAAGAAACTGCACCCAAACTGAGAATCGAAGAACCATAGGAAGAACCCAGTTTTCACAGCCCCCAAGAAGGTAGATAACATGGCAGGAACTCCCAAATACCTCTCTGTCCTATCTCTTAACGTTAACGGACTGAACTCTCCATTTAAGCGACATAGACTGTCTAGTTGGATTAAAAAACAAGACCCTTCTATCTGCTGTCTGCAGGAGTCACATCTTGCCCGTAAAAACAAACACATTTTCAATGTTAAAGGCTGGAACAAAATCTACCAAGCAAACAGCCCCCATAAACAGGCGGGAGTTGCAATCTTAATATCAGATAAAATAGACTTCAAATTAAAATTCGTGAGAAGAGATAAAGAAGGCCGCTACATACTAATTAAAGGATCTCTCCTTCAGGAGGATATTACAATTCTAAATATCTATTCGCCAAACAATGGAGCACCCAAATTTATCAAAGAAACACTACTTTCCCTCAAATCCCATATAGATCCAAAGACATTAATTGTTGGGGATTTTAACACACCACTCTCTCCACTAGATAGATCAACTCGGCAAAAACTCAACAGAGAAACCGCAGATCTAAACAGCTGCATAGATCAACTAGACTTAACAGACATCTACCGAACATTTCACCCAGCAGCATCAGAATACACGTTTTTCTCAGCAGCACATGGAACGTTTTCTAAAATAGACCACATTTTAGGCCACAAAGCAAACTTGTCTAAATTCAGAAACATTGAAGTTATACCTTGCATTCTTTCTGACCACAAGGGAATAAAATTAGAACTCAACACCAAAAGCCACCAAAGACAGTCCGGTATCACATGGAGGCTGAACAACACACTGCTGAATCAAGAGTGGGTCATGGAAGAGATTAGAAAGGAAATTCAAATGTTCATGCTATTCAACAAAAATGAACACACAAATTACCAACTCCTCTGGGACACAGCAAAGGCAGTACTCAGAGGCAAGTTTATAGCTCTGAGCTAGTACATCAACAAATTGGAGAGATCTGAAACTAGCAATTTAATGACACATCTAAACCTCCTTGAAAAAGAGCAGCAAGATAAACCCCAATCCAGTAGACGGAAAGAAATAATCAAAATTAAATCAGAATTAAATGAATTAGAATCCAAAAAAACTATAGAAAGAATCAACAAAACAAAGAGTTGGTTCTTCGAAAAACTTAACAAAATTGACAAACCCTTAGCAAATGTTATCAGAAAAAGAAGAGAACACACCCAAATTAATAAACTCAGAGATGAGAATGGAAACATCACCACAGAAACAACCAAGATTCAGAACATTATAAGGGAATACTTCTCAAACTTTATGCTAATAAGTTTGAGAACTTGACAGAAATGGACCTTTTCCTAGCAAATATTGACATGCCAAAACTAAACCAAGATGAGTTAAACCAGCTTAACAGGCCCATATCAAGCATTGAAATAGAAACAGCAATAAGAGACCTCCCAGCTAAGAAAAGTCCAGGACCAGATGGTTTTACAGCGGAATTTTACAAGGCCTTCAAAGCAGGGCTCACATCAATACTCCTCCAACTCTTCAATGAAATTGAAATAGAAAGCTCACTACCGAACACATTCTATGAAGCCATCTTAACCCTCATCCCAAAACCAGGCAGGGACTCATCAAAGAAAGAGAACTATAGACCCATTTCTTTGATGAACATTGATGCAAAACTTCTCAACAAAATTTTGGCCAATCGACTTCAACAATTCATCCAAAAAATCATACACCACGATCAAACAGGATTCATTTCAGGGATGCAAAGCTGGTTCAATATACGCAAATCAATTAATATTATTCATCACATCAACAGGAGCAAGAATAAGAACCACATGGTTATCTCAATAGATGCAGAAAAAGCATTCGACAAGATCCAACACCCCTTTATGATGAAGGTTTTGGAAAAATTAGGAATCCATGGAACATTCCTCAATACAATAAAGGCTGTATATGACAAACCTACAGCCAGCATTATACTCAATGGTGAAAAACTAAAGCCATTTCCTCTTAACTCAGGAACAAGACAAGGATGCCCCCTCTCTCCACTTCTCTTCAATCTAGTATTAGAATGCCTAGCTACAGCAATAAGACAAGATGCAGACATAAAGGGGATCCAAATAGGGAAAGAAGAAATAAAACTCTCCCTCTTTGCAGATGACATGATCTTGTATTTAAAGAATCCCATAGACTCCACTCCCAAATTACTCAAGCTGATTCAAAACTTTGGCAAAGTAGCAGGTTATAAAATTAACCTCCAAAAATCAATGGCTTTTCTGTATGCCAACAATGAGAAAAGTGTGGCTGAAATTAGGAAAGCAACTCCATTTGTAATAGCCCCACAAAAAATAAAATACCTAGGAATTAACTTAACTAAAGAAGTGAAGGACCTCTATGATGAAAACTTTAAAATCTTGAAAAAGGAAATCAACACAGAACTTAAAAATTGGCAAAACCTCCCATGCTCCTGGATTGGAAAGATTAACATCGTGAAAATGGCAATACTTCCCAAGGCTATCTACAAATTCAACGCAATATCTATCCAAATTCCAACCTCATTCTTCAAGGAAATAGCAGAGGCAATCCAAAAATTCATATGGAACAATAAAAGACCCCGAATAGCAAAAATGCTCCTGAATGGAAAGAACACTGCTGGAGGAATATCAATACCAAACTTCAAACTCTACTATAAAGCCATAGTAATCAAAACAGCTTGGAATTGGCATAAGAACTGACCTCAGGACCAATGGAATAGAACTGAAAACCCAGAAATGAACCTACAGACCTATAGCCATCTAATCTTCGATAAGGGAGCTAAAACAATAGAATGGATGATAGACAACCTCTTCAGTAAAGGGTGCTGGCAAAATTGGTTAACTACATGTAGAAAACTTAAGCTAGATCCTTATATATCACCCTGCACCAGAATCAACTCCAAATGGATCAAAGACCTTGAACTCAAAGCAGACACTCTGAAAACATTACAGGATGGAATAGGAGAAACCCTGGGTCTCCTTGGCTCAGGCCGAAATTTTCTGAATAGAGACCCGGAAACACAACAAATCAAAGAAAGGTTGGACAAATGGGATTGCATAAAGTTGCAGAGCTTCTGCAGGGCAAATGACATAGCTAGCAAGATCAATAGAAAGCCCACGGATTGGGAGAAGATCTTTACTAGCCATAGAACGGACAAGGGTCTCATATCTAAAATATAATTGGAACTCAAAAAATTAAACCCCCTAACAACAAATCCTCAAAGAAACAACTGCCCAATAAATAAGTGGGCGAAAGACTTAAAGAGAAACTTCTCTGAAGAATAAGAAGGATGGCCAATAGACACATGAAGAAATGTTCAACATCCCTAGCCATAAAAGAAATGCAAATCAAAACAACATTGAGATATCACCTCACTCCAGTTAGAACGGCAAAAATCAAGAACTCTAACAACAACAGATGCTGGAGGGGATGTGGACAGAAAGGAACCTTACTTCATTGTTGGTGTGAATGTAAACTTGTTCAACCACTTTGGAAAGCAGTATGGAGGTTCCTCAAAAGACTTCACATAGAGCTCCCCTATGACCCAGCAATCCCACTTTTGGGCATTTACCCTAATGTTTACAAACAAGACCACACTAAAGCTACCAGCACAGCTATGTTTATTGCAGCATTATTTACCATAGCTAAGATATGGAACCAACCCAGATGCCCCTCAGTAGATGAATGGATCAAGAAAATGTGGTATATATACACAATGGAATTCTATGCCTCCATCAGAAAGAATGACATTGCCCCATTTGTTAGGAAATGGAAAAACTTGGAAAAAGTTATATTAAGTGAAGTAAGCCAGGCCCAAAGAAACGTAGGTCCCATGGTTTCCCTTATTTGTAATATCTAGTGTATGTATGAGTCAAGGGGAAAAGGTCAGATAATGTGATGTCAGGAACATGAACCCTTAGATGTGTATTTTAATGTTTTTTTTCTTTCATGCACGTGTTTCTAACACATTTATAAGATTATCTCTTTGTTGCTTTGTATGTCCCTCCCCCACAGTATAACCCCTGCTTTCACTATATTTGATGTCAGTATAACTTGTGGAGGAGATGGGGAAAAACCAGTTGTTTAAGGATACAGGTGGACCTGTTGCAACAATGAGAAGTACACGTTGTCATGTCCAAAACGAGCTTTACAACGTTGGTGCGGGGGGGGGGGGGGGGGTAGGAGGGGGGAAGGAGAAGGATTGGGATTCGGGGGGGAGGGGGGAGGCTGGGAAGGTATGTGAAGGGTAAACAAAGGAGGATGTTGCAATGCTTGGTAAGAAATGTACGCATTATCCTGCCCATGTAACTGTAACTCCTCTGTACAGTATGTTCACAAATAAAATTAAATTAAATTTAAAAAAATAAAAAAGAAAAAGAAAAAAAAAAGAAAGAAAATGTGCTATTCATAGCTATAAACATGTTCTGGTATATGAGAAGTGAATGTTTCTACTTTATCATTGCTAAATATTTTGAATATATACCTATCCTACTTTTTCTACGTTTTGTGGCATTGTGTTTTTGCTTTAATGAGGAACGTCCATATTGATTTTCAGACCAGTTACAATAGGTTGAAGATATCCTATAATATGTGGATATTATATCAAAATTTAAATATATCAATGAACACATAGAGGACCATCATATATAGTTTATAATTTGAAGCAATTTTAAGAAGGCAACAGTTGGGGAAAAAGACGATGTTAGAAGCTTAGAAATACACAGACAAGGAAAAATATGTGCAACTAATTACTGCTAATAGTAAAACATTTTCCTCAAGTTTTAACAATGAAACTATTAAAATAATACTTAATAACATCAAATAAATATGCCATAGAAGAAAATGTACCGTAGATATGTTTCCCTGTAATTTGTTTTACTTTATAACAAATGGATTAGAAGAAAATGTAATTACACGTCTGAAGATGCTAACACTTTCAAGTGTCATTGATTGAATCCAGCAGAGGAAAGTAATAGAGAAGTAGAGAGTAAGAACAAACTGGGGTATGGATAAAGGTACTCAGTTGATCTTCGTGAGGAAAAAATGTGCTCTGTTTTCCTGATCAAAATAGAGCTTGGACAGCTAACTTTTGACAGAACACTTGTAATGTAGAGTAGTGGAGTTAGTACTTTAGGTAGTAATTTATTACTTTTATTCCCTAATCTTATGACGTGATTCACAAATGATATGAGTGATAGTAGATTTTCTTTTTTTTGGGGGGGGGAGGGGTCTGGTCGTGGGGCCTGAACTCTGGGCCTGGGCGCTGTCCCTCAGCTCTTCAGCTCAAGGCTAGCGCTCTACCACTTGAGCCACAGCGCCACTTCCAGCTTTTTTCTTTTTGCTTATGTGGTGCTGAGGAATCAAACCCAGGGCCTCAGGCATGCAAGGCAAGTGCTTTACCACTGACCCCCCTTCCCAGCCCCCTGATCCTAGATTTTCTGAGCCATTTTTTTCACCCAAAGTTTCTAATTCCTCACCCGGCCAATGGTTCTTCTGCTACTCTCATTTCTCCTTGTTTCTGAACTAAACTCCTGTAACCTTTTGGTTCATGAGAAACAGCTGGAGAAATATGAGGATGGCTTGGAGTCTGAGGTAACATCCATTCCAGCTTGGAGGGTCTGGTGAAGGACTACCACCTGGGTCTCAGAATCAGATATTAATTGACCTCTTTGGAAATGGAGAAACTCACTCCCTCAAGCAGAATCTGTCATTCCTTGACTTTCTCTGAAGAGATTTGATGCTAGGGCACAATTCAGAGAATGAGCTTTCCCATTGTCAGAAGGAATATGTTGAAAACTAAAAGTGGCCTCAGGTCCCAAAGGGCCAGTCAGAAGCCAAGAGATCACACTTTTCTCCTTATCAGGGACCTTCTGGTAGGAATAGAGTCTGAGCAAAGTCTAAGATGGAGATAAACTAAGACTAGGCCTAAGGAGGAAACAAAAGAATGACCCTCTCTTTGACTACAAGGGAGTTGTGTAGTGAGACATGACAACTTCCTTCATATAATAAAATTCACTAGGTAAGTTATCTCACTGCCACTTTGAAGGAGGTCAGTTTCCCCAAAGGAGAAGTTGTTAAAGGTTGTGATTGCCAATTTTCTCTCTAGGCTGTTGTCTCTCTCACCCCTTCTCATGTCAGGAATGCATTGCTTCTTTTAGGCACTCAACTACTTGTCCTGGCTTCTAGGCAGGAATATTGTAGGCTATTCTTTGGCTAACCTCTTGCATTTAAGGTAGAATAGGCCAGGCTCTGCTCATGCCAAAAGATAGATGCAAGAGGTGAATATAAGCTCAGATTTGTACAGAACAACAATCATGTTGAAAAAATTAAATTAAATTAATAGTTGAGTAATTTAGGGTTTATCGCCACAAAATTTAGGTAATTATTAGGAATACATCTAGAATCATGGATTAGGAAGAGAACAGTGAAGTAGGTTCAGGATACAATGGAAAAGACACACCATAGCCATAACAGGAGATGAGAGTTTGAAGGAACTATTGGCATAGGTCCATTTACTATCTTAGGAGTGACCTTTGATAGGAGGCTTTTAGAATAATATCTAAAATAGAGGGACTTGCTGGGCACTAGTGGCTCACATCTGTAATCCTAGCTACCTAGGAGGTTGAGATCTGAGTATTATGATTCAAAGCAAGCCCAGGCAGAAAAAGCCAGAAGTGGTGCTGTGGTTCAAGTGGTAGAGAATGAGCCTTGAGCTCAGGGAAAATGCCTAGGCCCTGAGTGCAAGCTTTAGGATCAGCAAAACAACAAGAAACAATAATGATAAAACAAATAAAAGAAGGACTTAAAGATATGTGATTGAATGATGATCATGTGTAACTGTTTAGGGAACATAAAAGGAGACAATATGTGGAGCAAAATGATATCTACTTTTTACTAATCAAGGATGCAAAGCAAATGCCAAATTCCTCTTCTCAAAAACTTCCAAACTTGGGCTGGGAATGTGGTTCAGTGGTAGAGTGCTTGCCTTGCATGCATGAGGCTGTGGGTTCGATTCTTCAGTGCCACATAAGCAGAAAAATCCAGAAGTGCTGTTATGGCTCGAGTGGTTAGAGCACTAGCCTTAAATTGAAGATGTGAGGCACAATGCTCAGGCCCAGAGTTCAGGCCCATTGTCCGGCCTAAATATAAACAAAAAAATAAAACAAAAGAAAAAATCTTCCAAACTTATTTTTTCTCATAGTTGAAGAGAGGCTCTTTTTACAGAAATTTTCCTTATCTAGCTCATGGTCATCAGAACTTCAGTAGAATTTTCCTGTTGAGATGTAATGCACCTAACTCTACTGAACCTAATCAAGGCAAGGAATGTATGGACATCGATACATTTGTTTTATTTTTCCTTATAAATATATAATAATGTCAGTTATTATATATATTATAATATAGAATATATTATACACTATATAATATATTAAATATATTATAACATATATTATGCATTAACAGAGTTCCTAGTTTTAGATGTAGGAACAGGCGACATATTGAAAGAAAAACATTTGAATCTCTGAGTTATTTCTCTACCACAGGACAATACCAGGATTCATTCTTATTACCCAAAGAGCAACATAGGAAAGTGATGCCAATGGATGTGATTCTCTGGATTTTGGGAATTGTGATCATATACATATGTATATATGATATATATCAAATATATATATGAAATATCGTTTAATAATAGTGAATTTGTAAAACTATAACAACAGATAAATAAGTGAACACCTATATGCACACACTCCCAGTCACTTTCATGTATAAGAATTTCTTTTCTATTCTCCTATTCACCTACACAGAGAGTACATGAGTTGCCCTTGAATTGTCCTGGAAGATCTTTATCGGGTACTGTAGCTTCACATCCTTTGTTCCCTAAGTAGCCAGATGTTATGTATTCAATAACAAAATTGTTTCAGGCAAAAGTATCCACCCTGACACACAGAGGAACTTGGATTTCAGAAATGACACAAATAAGTGGGAGGTACAGCAGTACTTTTCAAAATTGAATAGATTACATATTTATTAGAAAGCTTGTAAGAAAAAAATTTCAGTGTAGGATGATACACTTGAAGAAAACTACAGTTTAAATTACATATAGGCGGGTGCTGCAACAGAAAATAAATAAGACTAAAAAAAATTACATATGACATCAAATTACAAAGTTCCAGGGCATTTCCCTACTCTTGAGAACTAGAGTAATCCATATTAAAAATAAATAAATAAAAAGACGAATGTTTTATACCAAATTTCAAAACATACTATATGTTATACAAAGGAAATGCAATAAGCATGCATTTTACAATCTAGTAACATCATATGGTATGAAGAATCTGTATTGATTCATAAAAATCAATACAATGCACTTAAAACATCCAATATCTCAAGTGTCAGCTTAGCAGAATACTTTCAATCTGTGGTGTCTATTTTGCATACTATCCAGCCCTATCCATCCCACAATGGCAGAAGGCTCTTCTGAGAAAGTCCAGAGGCCAGTCTACTGTGAGTGCTCAATGTGGACCTGTTCCCATTATCTTTTATTTGAGCATGTGATAGACTGACTATCTGTTAACTTGCCAAAGGCACAATTTGGACAGGCTTCCAGTAATGATATTTTAGCTCTCATAAAAAGAGGGAAATTGAAGACAGAGGGAAAAATCTATCAGGTCCCTGAAAGATTTCTATCATTGTGCTAACCCTGTAGCTTTCTACTGACACTTGAACAAACTGCAGTAATTGCCACTCCAACCACATGTCCAAAAAGTGGCTTTCCAAATATTGGCCTATTTTCACTTTGGTAAATCAAGACACACTATTGTGGCTCCGTTTTACTTTAACTATCAGCTATGGTTGGCCCAAAGGATAGTTGAACTTACCAATTTCATAAATTTTAGGTCATCACACAATCACTTCATAGCCCTTAAACATTAAAAATACCTACCCATATAAGTCTGCATTACATACTTATTATTGTTTTTCTTCATTTGTCATCTTTTACATATTTGTGTATCCCAGGGCTTAGCTCTGTCATAGTCCTTCTCATGGTTGTTACCACTGAGTACAGTAATTATTTCTGTATTTTTTCTCCAGCTCTGTTTTCTTTAATTCAAGTCTTTAATAGCATCCTGTCTACTGACAACTACTAACTACTGATTTTAGAAAACTCAAAAGATCCCAAAGTGAGCTTTGATCTCTATCTACAAACCAATCCCTCATTACTATTTGATTAAGTGATAACTCTTCCAGCTGTCTTGTCAAAATACCTTGGAAACATTTCAGACTTACATACGTTTTCACACCTCATATTTAATCTATGACCAGATTTCGACAAATTAACTCACTGTATATTTTAGGAACTATATATATATATATATATATATATATACACACACACTCATATACCATATATATGTATATTATAGGAACCATATATATATATATATATATATATATATATGGTATATGATATATCAGTGTTAGTACTATGACTTAAATTTGGGGCCTAGGTTCTTTTAATTTTCTTTATTTTGGGGGGTGGGTCCGGTGGTGGGGCCTGAACTCTGGGCATGGGTGCTGTCCCTCAGCTCTTCAGATCAAGGCTAGCGCTCTACCACTTGAGCCACAGCGCCACTTGCAACTTTTTTCTTTTTGCTTATGTGGTGCTGAGGAATTGAACCCAGGACCTCATGCATTCAAGGTAATCACTCTACCACTGAGCCACCTTCCTAATCCCTTACTTTTCTTTTTTGCTCAGGCGTTATTTGGTATAAAGATCACCTACAATGTCATTACCCACACCCTTTTCATTTAAAAATATGTATATTCTGTAGCAATATTATTGTCATTATAACCATAATTAGGAAGATAATATGGGTTCATCTGCTCCATACTTCTTGAAAGCTAATGAATGTGAAATTTACAGAATATCCTCAGATATGCCTAGTGGAAACCTGGATTTGAATTATGGGTCTATAGCTGATCAGTATTAGGTACTTGGGAAATTTGTTTGGCCTTGTTGCCTACTTCTGTTTTTAATAAAATACTTAATTCATTTACTAACTGGAAGAACTATCATGAGCACTAAAATTAACCTAATGCAGATGCAGTGCTTGTAATGGTGTCTGCACATTGTGAAGTAGGTCCCAAAGAAGTCAGCTTCCATCAACATAGTCACAGCATCCTTCCTAAAGGCCTTAAGAAATATATACCCAACTGATGTTAATATCTGTGAAAATGTGTCTTTACAAAAAAAGGTCTTTTCTTCATATGAAGCAATTAAAGTAATGTTGGGGCTGTCCTGTGACTTTTACTCTGAAAGAGTTTTGCTTGAATTTTATTCTTACTCTATTAGTGGTAGCAGTAGCGTTCTTTAGTGCTACCCTTCATTTTTCTAGTTCTGTGTTCCATTTGGAATACTATTGTAACTTAGTTTATAAACTTTGTTATCAGAATCAATAAACTACAACTGCTGAACTTTCCAATAAAGAGACAATTTTAGGTGTGCATTACATTTTATGTGCTTAATACTTTCCTGAAAGTATTCCTTTTAGGTTATATATCCCTAACAACTATTTTTTTAAGATTTCTTATATGATTTATGGATTTATTATATGATTCTTATATGATTTCTTAGAGATCCATAAATAAAACATCTCAGAACAGGAAAAGAGTAGGTAAGAAGTAATGAAATAATATTATGGTGTCTTAATGGCTAAGTGTAAAGAACATGTAACAAAACAGTTGGTAGATTCATTTGCTCTTTTTTCTATTCTCTCACCCTTCATTGTAGAAACCTTCTTACTATGAAGTGCCAAGTCGTCTGGACCTTTCAAGCCTCGTCTCAGTGACAGAAGTGATGGGATTAAGACATGTGCTCCTATGACTGACTTTTAGGAAGTTCACAATAAAGCAATACCAGTACATATAAAGAAACCTTTGTGAGTGATACGCATTGACTTCCTCAATTGCCAAAATTAAATTCATATGTCAAAACATCAAATTACTTACATTATAATATATGCAGTTCAACTGGAATCACTAACACTTCAATGAATCAAATGCAAACTAAAAGCTCTATATCAAAAACCAACATCTAAGGCAGTGTTGGAAATACAAGAAGAAACACAATAAATCTAATGGAGTGAGATCTTTAACACTGGCAATGAGCAATGATAGCTGAATTTTTAACCAAGCTTGGAAAGTTCAGGTGTCTACTAATGATGTGATTAGAGTTGCGGAGTTGACCTTGGTATTAAGATTAGAGGTAAAATTCAAAGACAGCTAAGGTTGCTGCAGTATTTTAGCTCGATACAGCGTGACCCTCCCTGATAATGGTAAAGCACAGAGTAGAAGCTAAATCAGTAAAATGTATAGGAAGAATTTTCCACTGAGAGTAATTGCAGGGTGTGATCATCACTCTTGCATTGAAAATGTACAGCCCATCATTCTACTTTAAACTCTAGAGTATTTCTGAACTGAAGACAATTATAACACACCAATATGCTGTGAGTGCTGAGCAGTTTAGGTGTGTATTACTGTAATATATGTAAAATCTTTAGAGGTATGGAGTGGACTTACCCTCACACTTCATTCTGTGTTGTTAAGTTTCATGGAGAAATGTTCATAATTATGCAATTCACACTCATCTAAGTCTGAATCAGGCAACTGAGATAAGACATTAGGATCATCACTCCAGTGATGAGGTTTGTGACCTATGAAATAAATAACATTATTTCACAATGTATATGCGTTTCTGAAAATTTATGCAATACCAAATACCAAATGTACAAAAGGGACAATTGTCCATTGCTTATATTATCAGAAGTTAAGACTCCTGAATTATACTTTCTTGCTAGAGGATCATAGGGTGACTGCTGATGTTTGGTACCTTTTCAAGTGCTCCTATACGTTTGTGAATTTTTTGGGGGGAAGTGTTTTTCCATAGTTTGTTTTGAGGTGTTCAAAATTTCAGTATTGTCACTGACCACAACCATGGAACAGCAAAGAAGATGGGATACCTGGCCAAAGAACTGAGAAATCACAGGAAGTGATAGGAAAGTAGACACCAGAGGACCCAAAGCCTCATTGCCGGCTTCCAGAACCCCAAATCCTGCTTAACATGTTTATATTCATTCTACTACAGTGGTGGGGTAGTGAGTGATTACAGGTATATCCAAAAACTAAGGCATCAATCTAGCTTGTGGTTACAACTATTAACTGAGTTATTGTTTGTATGCATAGTGATAATTGAATCCCTTATTTTTAGGGAGCAGAAGGGTGCAATAGTCATTACAACCATAGCATAGACATCCTTCTTGTCTCCAAAGTCTTAAACTTTTAGTGTCCAACAGGTCTAACTTAAATACTTTTCAGGTAATAACCCATACCCTTGTCTTCCCTTAACTGTTTGACCTTTACAGAGCACAGCTCTCAACCTTTTGATTGCCATTTGAGAGGGCTTCCCAATATATCCCTTTCCAGGTATAACAGTTTGACTCTAGAATCACTCAAAAGTACTATTACAGATGGGTTATTTTGAAAAGGATATTTGTTTTCTAGGGTAGGTTCACTTTTGTAAATTTTATTTTATTTAAAGGTACTGTACAGAGTGGTTACAGTTACATGAGTAAGGTAAATTCCTTGTTGAATATTGTTACCCACTCCATTGTTTTTCTCCTATCTTATCCCACCCCCACCTCTACACCCCACCCCAAAGTTGTAAAGTTCATTGCCGGTATATTGTCTTGTGAATATCATTGTTGCAATGGGTCACTTCTTTCATCCTTATGTTATTTCCCTTTCCTTCTACAAATCAGATAATGTATATACAAGATGGAAGGTACCAGAATCAAGACAGAGATGTCCAGGGATAAATCAAAGAGAAATGAAATAAAATAAGATCTAGATACACTACTTTACCAATATCAAGGTTGATATCTGAAAAAAAAAAGTACTTGTTGTTTCCATGTCTTGGAGTTCATTTCAATTAGCATCATTTTGTATGGTGACATGTACATAGCTTTGGGGCCAGCAAACCCACTCATGGGCATTTGTCGAAATTATCTCTTAATAGCTAATGGATGAAGAATGGAATTGAAAATAGCAGAGGAAAACAAATCAACATGCAGGTATTATGATTTTATAATTCTAATAAGAAAGAACTGAAGCTTTTGTTTCATGAAGAAGAAAGTTTAGCCTGTAATTTCAATGCAAGGCATCAGTTGTAACGAGTCTAAAGTCTTTTCCTCCAAGATATCTAAGAGTACTATACTCATCTTCTGAAGAGTAAATAAGTAATTATTTTAAGTAGCTTTGTTTAATATTAATTTACTTGTAGAAAATGAGTTAAAATATCTTCTCTTGGTCTGGGAAGGTGATTCAGTGGCAGTGTTTGCTTTGCATGCAAGAGAACCTGGGTTCGATTCTTCAGTACCACATAAGCAAAAAGAAAAGAGCCGAAAGTGGCACTGTGGCTCAAGTGATAGAGCCCTAAACTTGAGCTGAAGAGCTGAAGGACAGCGCCCATGCCCATAGTTCATGCCCCAGGACCGGACTCCAAAAAATAAAACACTAAAACTACCAGCACAAGTATATTTTTTGCAGCATTATTACCATATCTAAGATATGGAACCTGTCCGGATGCCCCTCAATAGATGAATGGATCAAGAAAATGTGGTATATATACACAATGGAATTTCATGCTTCTATCAGAAAGAATGACACAGCCCCTTTCTTAAGAAAATAGAAAGACTTGGAAAAAAATCATTATGTGAAGGAAGCCAGACTCAAAGAAACATAAGCTCTATGGTTTCCATCATTTTCATTAATTAATATATGCTTAGGATAGTCCTGGCAGATAAGTTCATTTTTTACACTCTTAATGTTCGCTCTCTGTGTGTGTGTGTGTATGTGTGTGTGTGTGTGTGTGTGTGTGTGTGTTTGTGTGTGTGTGTGTGTGTGTGTGTGTGTGTGTGTGTGTGTGTGTGTGTGTGCAGTAATGAAACTTGACTCGGAGCCTCAAAATCTTGCTTGTATTTTTCACTCATGATTGACTGAATCTGTACTATTTTAACTAAAGTTTTACTCTGTGTTTGATTGAAAAATTGAACATAAACGTTCATGGATTGCTACCCCAGCCATCTGTGAACCATGGTCTTCCAATCTCAGCCTCATGAGATGAGATACTGGCATCTAGCTCTATTGCCAAGTGTCATTTGCTTTGTGTTGTTTGGTTTTGTTTTTGTTGCTTTTGTGCACCCAAAATCTGTATGGAAAACAAATCATTTATAATCAGGACTATTCACCTAAAATGTGTGTTGTTTAAAGATTATCTTAATAATGTAATCCTTTTGCATCCACATTATGTGATTTGATTTTTTGAACTCTATTGTTGCAGTCAAGTCACTTATATATAATTTGAATCTTCTTGTCTTGGTATTAGGGTGTGAGGTGTTTAAAAACAGAATTATCAAGGTTTAACTCTGCACTACCGAAGCAAGACCTTTATGATTATTCAATGTCCTGTAAATCATAAGTTTATCACTCCTTGAGGCACCATATGAGCACAAATAGTCTCCTATAATACCTACACATATTTTAGAGTTCAATGCCATGCAATGCACACTTCTGCCAAATATACAAGGTCATCCTTTGTAATTCTCCATGGATTTTCACTGTTCTTCTCTCTCTACTCTCCAGTGCTAAGTCCTGTGATGGTCATGTTGATTTTCTCCCCTGTTACATTCAACATTGTATCTTGGGAACTACTGGTATGCATTACTGTACTTCTGTCCATTCTCCTTGTGCTTCGGCTTGTACCCCTCTCACCTCAAAGGGCTAAAAATTGGAGATATTTGCTTTACTCTTTATCTCAGACATCTATCTTTACTTTCTAGAAATACATTCATTGAATTCCTTCTGTAAAGTCTAATGTCTTGAAAATTATTACTAAATTTTCATGGCTTTGTTATTTGGCATAAAGGAAGAACATAGATCAGTACTGTAACTTAAGTAAAAGATTATTGCAGTCATGCTTCAATAGGTGTTGTTCATTGGATAATGTTTACTTCAAGGTCTGCCTGCCTGCTTCTTTTTGACTGTTTTGTTTAGTTTTCAATGTAGTCTTTTCTTCTGGAAAATAATTATGGGCCTAGTGAAGATCAATTCCTACTGTAATTAGTCATTAATTTTATTCCAACCTCATTTCACAGATCCTTCTGAGTTTCTTAAGGGTCTGTGTAGTGCTTCACATTTTTAGATATCTTTTAACATCGATATATCCAATGATGAAGACACATTCCTTAAGTCACCATTTTGATGACTGAAAATAAACCAATCTGCAGTCTCACTAGATGGCAATTTTCTGGTTTTAAATTCTTTTAGATTAAAATTGATGCTGGACAACAAACATTCTGTGTACAATTTTATATTTTCCTAATTATTTTAGTATACTTCCCAATATTATATAAAGTTAAAACATTAACATTTACTTAGTTTTAGGATTTCTAAAACAGTCAGAGTAATAGTTCTATTCATTCACAATTTTAAGATAATAGAGTGTCCATTATGACCAAGTGAGATATTTAAAAATTTTTATTTGTCGTCCTTAAAGGTTGTGCGGGGGAATCAAGTCTAGTGCTTCATGTGTCTTAGTCTACTGTGGGCCTCTGATCCTGATGTGAACCGTGGTTTTATTTTCACATAACAGGAATACAGAAAAATTTCACTAGGAAGGAATTATTACTTGCTTACTTTCTCCAATATCTCTCGCATACAGAAAAGTAATATAATTCTAAACTGACTGAAAATGGTGTTCCTATTAGAGTAATTGTTTATTTTTTGTACCCCACTCTTCACTACGTCTTGTCCCTTTCCTATCCCCCCTTCCCATAAAACTTTACTGGATCCACTGGAAACCAACTTCCAGTTAGCCTCATCCTTAAAAAGCTCAACCTTAACTAACCTACCCCTGGTAGTCCTGCTCTAAACTTTCAAAGGCCTGACTGCAACCAGAATCCTTCCTGAAAGTCCTCCTCTGCTACAGGGAATGCCTTCTTCCACTCCACCCCTTCCTGGAATCCCTGCTCTGCACCACCAGAAACCAGGCCACATCCATATCTCCTCCTATGATCCACCTTGCTGCACCAAGAACCCTGCCTACATCGGGCTCCTCCCTCTAATCCTAACTTCATCCAACAGATACCCCATCCCTAACTATTCTATTCCCTCAAAGTCCCATTGCTCCCATATTCTATTACCTCCAAGCTCCTCCCGTCCTTTTCATACCCTACTCCCAACCAGACTTCTCCCTCGACCCCTCTTGGTTTCATCAGAAGCTCCAACCATAACTAGTCTACTTCTAAGTGGCCTAACGTCTCAAACCCAGCCATGAACCTACCTCTTCCCACAAAGTCCTTCAAGCTACACCAAAAACTCTCCACCACTCTATAACTGCCCTTGTAGCACCGCCTTGGTTGAGCAGAAGCATCTCACACAGCCCATCTCCTGCCTGGAAAGCCAGCCCTGTTCCACCACAGGCCTCTCTACCTCCCATATCTACTCTCTCAATGGCTGCATTGTTCCCGAGATGAATCCCCCCTTATTGGATCCTCCCGAAGATCCACAACCTACTCAACCAGTTACCCTGCCCATAATTACCCTACACCTCTGTAGACCTTCCACTCCTTCTCAAAGTCCCTCTTCCAATTAACCCCATCGCTACAAGCCCTGACCTACTCTAGAAAACCCCCACTAGACAACCCCACCACACTATCCCATCTCTCGACACCCACATTGCTCCACTGCAAACCACTGCATCTGTTGGCCTCCCTCTGGAAGCCTCACCAGGCTCAAATGTAAATCCCTGTCTCTTCATAGTTCCTTTTTGAAGGTTGCCTTGCCCCACTGGAAACCCTGTCCAAAGTCTAATGTCCTGCATTGCAACACTAAAATCCCCACCCAACCTTACTTCTATTTTCGAAGTGGTGAGTGGTTACACCAGAAACCCTGTCCTAACTAGTCTAGTCCACTGGATCCTATCCCTGCTCTCACCAAGCTCTGGTCCGCAAAAATTCCTCCATACATTGTTTCTATATCCTGCTCTGCCAGAAACCCCACCTCCACCCTAACACACTCCCCAAAGGCCTGCCATTCTCCAACAGAAACCCCGCCCCTTACTAGCCCACTTTTTCCTAGCACTGCTCTGCCCTCTCACAGACCCTGAAAAGCCTCTCCCTCATAGCTCCGCATTCCTGCACCAGAATGCCTTCATTCTCTTCCATGCCTTATGGGAAACCTCACCCTACATATCCCACCAGGGCTCACAGTGCTACACCACAACCCCTCCTCTAAGTAACCTCTTCCTTTGTAGCCTTGTTCTTCCTTTTCAAAGCTCTGTCCCAAAGATCCTCTTCCCCAGTGACCATGCCTTCTTCCACTGAAAACCAATCCACCTGCCAGTCTCCATCCTTAAGTCCCATCTACTCCACAAGAGACCTTGCTCCTAACAAGTCTAGTTTTTCCTGTTCCCTCCCTGCTGTCTCAAAGCCCTACACAGACTAGCTTTCACCCACAAAGCCCCGCCCTGCTCTACCACAGAGGCTGTGCCAATACCAACTTCTCCCTTGAACCAGAGAGGGCTCCACGAGAAACCCCACACCACCTCATCCTTGAAGTTCCCACCAAGTAAGTTTTATTACAAATGTGATTTTATAATGGTCACAGAATTCATACTAATCAATACGATAAGAAAGCAACAATAATTAGATAGCTATTAGATGCCTTAGTGTAGTTTGGGGTTCTGTTACTAGGCAGATACATATTGTGTGAAAATGTGTGAAGATGATTCCTCTAACTGGAAAGCATACTTTGAAGTATCAGTAAGGTTTCAGGAGTGATCATTTTATTTCTAGAATTTTTGTGCACATTTGTGTCCATTAATTTAAAAATATTAGTTATTTTAAATCCTTTGGTTTGGTTGAGGAAAGAGTATTAAGATGTAAAAAGACGACTTTCAAATCATCTCTCTAATTAATAATTTTGGACTTGCTTACTTTACTATGTACCAGAGTTCTTAGTAACAGAAATTCTCTACCAAATCCACTTTGAATTTCCTCCTTTCACTAAAGTGCCCTTTGGAAAAGATTGAAGTGAGATTATACAGGTAGAATGCCAGAAATAAAAATGTATTTGACATCGTAACAAAATCATGATGAAGACCCTACCCAATGTGGTTTAAATTTTCTAAAGAAAGGAACTTAAGCATATTTAACTGCAGACTTTCTGAAGACTAGAAGACAAAAATATAAGAAATGCCCTCTAATAACATGGTTCTGAAAACAAAGCAAAACCAAGGAAAGACAACATAATGAGACAGAAGGGAATGAGGAACTTGTACATGTGATATAGAATGGAAAAATACACTGAATCAGGTAAAAATAATTTGGGTCACATTGCCTTGTTGTTCAATATATTTCATTGTATATACTGTTCTTCGTTAACCTGTGACTTAATAAAGGTCTCAAAAGGGATCTGCCAAGGTAATTGTGTAGTTAGTCAATTTCATCATTTCAAGATCATCAGGATGATAAACTCCCACACACATTAACATACCTGCAACAGCACTAGACATACATTCCCATTGTTCCAACAGTTTAAGGCAAACCTGTATTTAACACAAGCTTTGTATGTGGTATGCTATGGTTTTTTCAGGCTTGATACAAAATGTCTCTGCCCAGAAGTAAATGATGGTATTTATAGCTAAAATGATTTAGGGTCATTGTTAACTTCTAACGCGTGCTGAGGTTTTTATTTATACCTCTGCTTTTCCCTTTCTTTTTTCCTCCCTTCCTTTCTTTTCTTTTCTTTCCTTCTTTCTTTCTTTCTTTCTTTCTTTCTTTCTTTCTTTCTTTCTTTCTTTCTTTCTTTCTTTCTTTCTTTCTTTCTTTCTTTCTTTCTTTCTCTCTCTCTCTCTCTCTTTCTTTCTTTTTTCTTTCTCTCTTTCCTTTTCTTTCCTCTTTTAGGAAATGAGTATGAATTTAGATATTTTGTTTGCTGAACAAGTATTCTATCTTAAGAATATCCTTTTTCGATTTATTTACTTAGCTCATAAGTTATCCATTTTGCTGAGGGGCAAACACAGGCTAAGTTCCTCACTTCTGTCTGCCAAGTACGAGGATCACAAATGCATTCCAACATGTGAATTTTTAGGATGATATGAGACTCTTATTATTTTCCTTGCACACTGGTTCTGATCTGTGATCCTCTCAAACTCTACCTCTTCAATTAGTGATGTGAGTTCCAGTAGCCTGCCCTCAGTATAGATCGTCTAAATGAATTATTGAAGGCAATTTCACTTTAATCTCTGTTTTTGCCAGTCCAGGGGCTGTTATAGTTTTATTTCTAGACAAATTTGTGTTTATATGCACATTAGCTTTAAAATATTACTTTTCCCCCTTTTTTTCCATTTTAATTTTCTTGGTCAGGGGGCTTGAATTCTGGGTCTGGGCACTGTCCCTGGGCTCTTCAGATCAAGGCTAGCAAGTTACCACTTGAGCCACAGTGCTACTTCTGGTTTTCTGGTGGTTAATTGGAAGGAAGAGTGTCATGGATTTCCTGCCAGTGCTAGCTTTGAACTACTAACCTCAGATCTCAGCTCCTGAGTAGCTAGGATTACAGGCATGAGCCATTGGCACCCAGCTAAAAATGTTACTTATTTTAAGTTCTGTGATTTAGTTGAGGGAGTAACATGAGTGTCTAGAAAGTAACTTTCAAGTTACATCTATAAATAATTTCAGAGTTTCGTTTTCATATTTATTACAGTTTTTAATAACAGAAACTCCCAAAGTAACAGAATAATCCTTCATTTTCTCCTTACCATAGGTACTATTGGATGAGAATGAGTGAGATCTAAGACAATATGCACTTGAAATTATAAAAAAATATATTGAAAGTACATAAATAGCCAGATAACATAACGTGCTTTTCATTTTCTAAAGAAAGGAATGTCATGAAAGTATATTTATTGGCAGGCTTTTCACCATGTAAGTGTTATATAGCATTGGAGACTTTAAGAAATGAACTGGTTCAGGTAAAGTAATACTTTGGGAAAGTTATCTGTTCACTAAATTTATTCATTGTAATTTTTTATTTTTATTTACATGTCAGTTAATATATAAATGCATACATGTGTGTGTAATATATATATATATATACATATATATATATATATATCAGCAGTATCTGTCCAGTGAACTGTATGTTTATGTATGCTTAGGTAATTTCATCATGTCAAGATCATCAAGAAGATGGACTTCCATAAACCTTAACAACCCTGCAACACCACTGCACATGTAAACTTAAGTGTTCACCATTGTAAGCTAGACCTGTGTTTTACCAAAGCTTTATATATATGGTGTTATTTTTTCATTTAGTCTTGACACAAAATGTGTGTGCTCCTAGAAATAAATGATGGCATTTATAACTACAATAATTTAGTGTAAATCTTTACATTGAACACATGCTCAGTATGAGTTGTTATTTCTTTCCTTTTCTTATTTTATCTTTAGGAAGTTGATTTGAGTTTTGATGTTGTGTTTGCCAGACAAGTATTCCACCACTGGAGCCATTCCACCAATCCTTTCTAGTTTAAGTTACTTTGCTTATAGAGTAGCAATTTTTGCACCCAACCCAAAAAGCAGGGATCATGATTGCATTCCAATATCCCTACCTAGTAGGTTGATATGGGTGATACTTTGCTTCCTAGATTGATTCAGAACTGTGATCATCTCAAATTCTCCCACTTTAGTTAATTGTGTGAGTTCCAGTTCTCCCTACTTCTAGAAGATAGAACAGACATAAATGATTACAGGTTATTTGAGTGAATCATTGGCTAACATAGGTGATTTGATATTCAAGTGTAGGGTACGTTTGAAAGTATAATCACAGTATTCACATATTTTGCTAAGTAATTTTGGTTCACATTAATAACACATCTTGACCAGAATTAAGGACTTACTTTTGCTGTCTGTCAACTTGTATGTCATTTGGTAAAATAAACTTCATGTCTTCCATGTGGGATAAAGAACTTTGAATGGTCTGATGTGCTGGTTCACATCTATAATCATGGTTAGCAATCAGAAATAAATAGATCACAATTTGAACATAGCTTAACCAAAAATTTAAGAAGTCCCAATATTAACAAACAAGTGGATCATGTTGAATCATGCCATTAATCTCAGCACCACAAGAGGCTAAGTCTCTGCCTAATACCTATGTCACTTGAGTAACTAGCACTCTTGGAGACAGTCACCTCTACTGATGCAGAAATTGGGTTGAGAGTTAGCAAGAGGAGGGAGGAGTCTGCCCCACCTTCCTAGGGTTGACCTGACAGAATGCAGTGAGCAAGCTTGCTTTCCTCCTCCAAATGGCTTGAGATGCCATACTGCTGAGTGTTCATTATTTGATTCCAGTGACTTGTGGTAGAGGTATAAGGAAACATTAAATAAATTTCACATATGCCAATTGAGCTGCTCTCCCAGCCTGTGAGTTCAACTCAGCAAGTGTTTATTATTTGAGAGTTGAGAATACTGAGGTAGGGGAGAGAGGGAGGGTGAGTGAAAGAGAGGAGAGATAGAGAGAGAGAGCTGGGCGCTGGTGGCTCACACCTGTAATCCTAGCTACTCAGGAGGCTGAGATCTGAGGCTTGCGGTTCAAAGCCAGCCTGGGCAGAAAAGTCCGTGAAACCCTTATCTCCAATAAACCACTCAAAAACCAGAAGTGGAGCTGTGGCTCAAGTGCTAGAGTGCTCGCCTTGAGCTCAAGAGCTGAGGGAAAGTGCCCAAGCCCAGAGTTCAAACCCCACGACCGACCAAAAAAACAAAAAAGAGAGAAGGGGAGGGAGAAAAGAAAGTAAGGAAGGAAGGAAGGAAGGAAGGAAGAAAGAAAGAAAGAAAGAAAGAAAGAAAGAAAGAAAGAAAGAAAGAAAGAAAGAAAGAAAGAAAGAAAGAAAGAAAGAAAGAAAGAAAGAAAGAAAGAAAGAAAGAAAATAATTGAGAATGAATTGTTTGGAGTCAGGAGTCATATGTCAGAGCTACTACCTATATTTGGTGTTAGGTCTGTTCCAGGTAATGTAGAACCTATGCAGAAACCTTTCCACTTCTTGGCTAAGTTTCAACCCTTTATGTGTTGCCTAGTATTTGGCACACCTGGAGGCAGCCACCTCCTCCCTATCCTGTTAAGTCACAACCTGGTCAGCCTCTAGTCACACTTTCCATCTGACCAGAGGTGAGTCCCAGAACGTGAAGTCACATCCAGATCCAGTGTGGTCAGAGTTTCCCCCAAATGGCCACACCTCATCTGGTCCTTCACATAGATACATCCTTGCCCGAGGTTGGGTCGCCCCATTATTTTTTTACATGCCTTTCCACCATGTATGGCATGGGCAGCAGTTCAGTAAATAAACTTCTTTACCTGACTGAATACCGTGTGGTGTTCTCTTCATTGGCTACCTAATGAAACTCACCTTATTAATATACATTACACTTCAGAGTTTCTAGTTATGAATCCACGGATATTTTTGTGACACATGTGAGATCAGTATCTACAAAACATATTTACTAACATCACTTAACAGTATAATTCTGCCTGGAATCTTTAATAGCAGCTTAATTAACCATAAAGTCTATGTTGTTTGCTTTGCTTTGCTCTGTTTTTGCTTAAAGTAATAGAAGAGTTGGTGAGACAATCTGTGTGAAGACTCAGGGTCTGTGTTGGAGGGGCAGAATGATGCAGGCTCCGGCCTCAGGATTATCTGAGGACTGTGTTTGTGTATGTGGAAAGCTATTGGCATGCCGGACTATAGAGTGAATATGTTCTCTCTCCCTATCTCAAAGCTCATGTCAGACTCCTGGGAGCTGAGGAAGTAGCTCTTCTACTTACTTAAGCATAAACAGCTAGTCAAGCATTTTCCTGAGTACGGGGAAGTGGTTTGAGCTTGCTCTAAAATAGTTTAGATAAAAATATACAAAGACTTTGTCTCATTGTTTAAGCAAAATTGTTTCTGTTGAAATTCTTTGTGTTAATGTCTCCTGACTAAATCTTGGCAAAATAAACTTGCTTGTCTTTAAATACCCACTAGCAATAAAGCACAGCATGAAGTGGCAATTGCTGTTTGCACTCTGCAACCCCTGTGTCCTGGTGATTTTGCGGCACTTACCCAGGGACCCCAATGCGTTAGACTTTGACAACTGGCATCCAAACAGGGACCCTGCAGTGTTGAATTCAGGAAGGGATATTCATGTAAGTACTTTTAATTACAGGGTGATGGGACAAGTTAAGTCTACTCTGTACTTACATATGCTAAAATATTTACTTGCTGCTTATGGTGTAACTATTTCTTCTTTTGACATAGAAATGTGTATTAATGTAGTTAGGGAATGGAATCCTTGGTTCCCCGACGACGGGACATTAGATGTTGATAATTGGAAATGAGTAATGTATAATATAGAAAGAGCTGTTCGAGAAGGAGAAAGGAGTCCTGCTAGATTTTGATCCATTTGGGCTATTTTACATAACCTTTTTAAAGTTTTAAGTGAGAAAAGATTAATAGCAATCTTAAAGAAAGAGGCCACCCCTTCTATTGTAGATTTACTATTGGACTCTGAGGTTAAGGTCGCAATAGGTAAGGATGCATCACAATTAACAGAGAAAAAACAAGAGGTAAAGATGGCTGAAAAGGAACAAACTGAAAGCATCAATAGAATGTCTGTGCAAATGGAATTGATTTTATCAAGATTACAACATATGGAGTTAGAAATTAGCAGAGTGAAAGGAGAATCTAAGAAAGTGAAAGTAAAACAGCCTTCCACTCCTCCGCTTGCCGAAGTAATTTTTACCTCGTCACTCCCTCACAAATAGAGGTCTCAGATAGTGAGTTTCATGATGAAATGCCTATTTTTTCTTATCCTGTAATTCGACCACCCCCTATGAATGGTATAGCTCAACCACCCAGATATGAAGGTGTTGCTGTCCATGATATTGGTAAACGTAAGAAGGCAGTGACGTTGTAGGTTCCTCAGTCTCATTATGTTAAGGAATTGCTTAATGGGCTTGCCCGACATTACAATAATTTTGCTCCTGAGGACTGGAAGATGCTTTGTAGAGCCTTGCTTAAGGAACCTGAATACCTACAATGGCAAATGTGGTTTACTGAGTTATATACAGAAAAGACTAGACACAATGCACAGAGCAATAATCCATGCCTGCAGGTCATAACCTTTCCCATGTTGAGTGGAACAGAACAATATGCAGATGCTCATATGCAAGTGAACTCTCCTGAAAAGATCCATGAGCAGTTACAAGACATAGGTATTGAGGCATGGGAGAGGATTCGGCTGGTAGGAGAGCATTATGGCTCCTGGACTAAAGTAATTCAAAAACCTAATAAACACTATCCTTGGAACGTACTGTTGTGGGAGAGGCTGCACTGCAACAACTACTATGCATGTTGGCTTATGAGAATGCTAATGAAGACTCTAGATGAGCCCTATTGCCTATTAAAGAATCTGGGGATGTAAATACATATTTAAGGGCGTGTAAAGACATTACATCTGAATCCTGGCATATGCAGTTATTTGCTGAAACTATGGCCACTACTTGGCATGCTTTACAAACCAAACCCTCTAATCTAAAATGTTTTGGATGTGGTCAAACGGGACATATAAAGAAGAATTGTAAAAAAAAAGGCTACTGATGTTAACAAGAGAGGACCAGGAATTTGCCCTAAATGTAAAAAAGAAAGCGATGGGCAAGAATGTGTTGATCAAAAATAGACAATAAAGAATTCCTATAAAAAATGCTTACCCTATGCAGGGAAACTCTCCATCTGGCCAGCCCCAGGGCCCAGAATTAATAACCTAGGGTAGCCAACCATTTTCCTTCCTGGTCCCTGCCACAGCCCACAGCGCTGCAATAGACACGCCGATTTATTCATCTACTGAGAGGCATATTGGTTTAAAACATGCTTGCATATAAGTATCAATTATGGTCATTCAAAAATGACAGATGCCACCTCCCCAGACATACTAAAATCATGGTTTCTAAGTAAGATAGGATTTTATGGTGGTACAAGTGTTGAGATATCTGGATGAGTCTAATGTGTATCTTGCATTGAATTAGGCAGGAAGATATCCAATATCATGTAGGATAAAAATGGTAGTGAGAAGATATTCCCTTGAGAAAGATATAGGAGGCTGCCAGAAGTATGGAGAAATTCAGATAATTTTGAAGGATTTAGAAATGCAAGCTCAAGTATGTCTCTTTAAGTGGAAGGGCAAAAGAAGGGGAAGAGAAGAAAATAACTGAAAACAGATCATTGTCCCAACTTAGAGTATAAAAAGCATAACCTATAACTTCCAAGTTAAAGAGACACCAATATAATATGTCCCACTTAATTTAGATACATGCAAAATATTTACTTGGCTTTTTGCCACTTTAATGCTTCAAAATAAATAAAGACTTGTAAGACATGTTATGTGATTGTCATTACTTCAACCTGAACACTAATTGTGATGAGCCCTCTTTTTCTCAGTATGCTCTTGGAAAATACTCCCTAAATTGATGATGTTGTGACTGATTAGAGAGTCAGCATAATGGGTTTAATGCAGTTTTTTTCTCAAAGTATCCAAATATATTGTCTGACGCTGTACTTTGAACACACCCTCACACCTGAGCACATTAATTGAAATTGTACATCAGCATTTCCTTGGCACGTTTTACTTTGTGCCTTTGTCTTTTTTGCATGTTCCTTTTGATTGCTCTATTTCCACTTCATCTGTACAAACTGCTAAGAACATTGTTCAGCTACCACTTCTTGATTGCAAACACCCAGTCTATGTATGAAGGTACTTTTTCTATGTTAACCAACAGGGTAGTACTCACTCTCTGAGGAGAAAAGTTCCACAGTATAACTCTATGCCAACATTAGAGGGTGTAGAATTTAAGGCATTTTGAGACAAACAGTGATATTTGAATTGAAAGGCTCCTTAAGGACATTTTCTTGGAGCTCATTAGTTTACCCAGGAGAAATATAAATATCCACACACTTTAGAGCTAATTAGTAAGTATCTGAATTAACACTCGATCTTAGATGTTGTGTTATTACAAGTCACCATTGTATAATTGTTACATCAGAATCCTTCCCTACATGAAAATGTGTATCAGAAAATGAAAGAAAGGCATTAAAACAAAATGTCTTATCTTTTTAGGCATTTAGTCCTTGTGGTGAGGGTAATGTCTGAACTCTTCCATTCAATAAAAGTTTGAAGTTTATAAGAGCACTTCCTACATATAAGAATTTGTGGCAGGTTCATTGAGAGGGTTATTTCAGCATGGAGATATCCCTAACAAGAATTATATTTAAATAGAGTATATGGCAGTTATGACGTATCAATGGCTATTGAGGCATTTTCTACTCTAAACAAGAATAAATTTGCGGAGTCTTTAGTAACATAAGTAAAACTGTATGTTCAACCTATACTTGGTATTACTTGTCCTACATTTATAATGATTAGGCTGATAAGATATCCAAACCTATCTAACGATATTTCAATAAAATCCCAAACTGATGTAGATACATGGGTCCCTCATTGGAACTGTAGGGCAAATTAGGCTTGTCTGTGTTATAGTTCAATCCATAATCTTCTGGTTAAACAGTCTTCAAATATATTCACAGAATATATGTAAGTAAAGGTCATGACAGTTACATCTGTATAATACTTCTAAGGCCAGGATAAAAGTATTTGTTCCCAACACTTAAAACCAACAGGATCTGTTGAATTCATGGATCTAGAATTTTATGGCTTCACATTCACATCTCAAAATTTCATCAATATGACTTACATCTCTACAATTTCACCAAAACACTGTTCTTATTGAACTTGTCTATGTCCTTTTATTTTTCAAATCCAAATAGCATATTTCCTTCAATGTCTCTGTAACAGTTTTGACCTTTTCTTCCTGCCAATTCTTTCCTTTCTTTACTTCTGTAAATCTGTTTTTATTACTTCCTTGTTTCCTTATCTCTTTCTTCCAATTTTGTCCACACTGGTGCTCACATTGCTACACTTATGTCATAACTTTTCTTTTCCTCTTCCCTTTAATAATGCCCCCAATTTTATCATTCTTTTTAATATTCATGGTCATGGATATTTTGATGATATCTAAACAGTCCTATCTTTGCATCTGTTTAATATAAACTTTAGAACTATTAGAGAGTTTTTTCCCCGTAATCCATCATTTTCACCTGTGATCCTTATCACCAAGAATATCACTCACACATTTGCTTGGCCATAGATGTAGAACCCTTTAGATTTCTTCTTACCCTTCCACTCCCACCAATTATATAAGATGAACGATCAAGATTTTCTCATTTTCTGTTACTAATTTGAATTCTTTTATTTTGTTGTTGTTTTTGTTGGTTGAGGAGCTGGACCTCTGGGCCTGTGTGCTGTCCCTGTGCTCTTCAGCTCAAGACAAGCACTCTACCTCTTGAGCCACAGCACCACTTTCACCTTTTCTGGTGGTTTTCATTGGAGATCAGAGTTTCATGGACTCTAATTATTGAAAGTCTGGTATGTGTCTATGATTTTGAATTATTTGTATTTTGATTAAGAATTTTAATATTACCACTGTGCATGCATCCATGATAAATTTTGAATAAAGAAAGAAAAAATACTAAACCATAACAGGTAACTTGACTATGTGATTATAACAAATTATTGAACAGATTTTTGAAGCATTGCACATTTCTAACCAGTAAGAATTAACTTCCTCTCTCCCTGTTATTACACACAAATATTTAAGGGTTTGAACAGAATTTTTTCAAGTAATATACTATAAATATTACCACAATATCATGTGTATATCTAAAATTACCTTGAAAATAATATACTCAACTTTCTATTGAAATATTAGTCATTTTACTCTAGGAAACTTTTGGAAAAATAGACTATATATCTTTGAAATGAAAAGAGTAAAAAATAGTAGCATAAAAGGTTTAGAGGGAGTGTATATATTCAGAAATATATATTTATATGTGTGTATAAATGTTATGTGTAGAAAGTCATATATTTTTAGAGGGAACTTGGCATCATATATATAAATTTATGTATAGAATTATGTGCATTATAGTGAAACAAACATCTTAAAACTTAACTAAAATTTATAAAAAATCATCAAACCAAGTGCCGGTAACTCATGCCTATAATTCTAGCTCCTCTGGTGGCTGAGATCTAACAATTGTTTTCACATCTAGCTCCGACAGAACATGTTAGATTCTTATCTCCAATTAACCATTCAAAAACAGAAATTTGCCCTGTGCTTCAAGTTGTGCATTGCTGGCCTTGAGCACAAAAAAGCTTAGGGACAATGCCCAGGACTTGCAAAAAACAACAACAACATGTCTCACATTAATTTCACAAAAGCATTTTTTAACTGTTGTGAACATTTCTTAGAAACATGAATTCATGCCCCTGGAAAATTTTAAGTAAAAAGGATAGAATATTTATGTCTATTTTAAAGACATGACTATTGAGGTTGCTTAAGATATTTAGGTAATGATTAGGAATTAAGAATAATGATAGGTAGGTAATAATTGGGACTGTTCTTTTATTCTGTTTTATGATAGTAATACAAGGATACTTGTAATGATTACATAAAATTACTTTTGCTTGGTATTTGAATTATAATAAGTAATAAATATTTTTGAAGTTTTTTATTGTGAAAATACTGTACCAAGGGGTTACGATTACATGGGCAAGGTAATGAGTATATTTCTTTTCAAGCATTGTTGCCTCCTCCTTTGTTTCCTCTTCCCATCCCTTTCACCTACCCCCACACTGATCCCCACTCCCTCCCTCCCCCATTCCCTGCCCAAAGTTGTAAAGTTAGTTTTTCGACATAACAAAAAATAACTCCAGATTTTACTGTATTTGATGTTAGTGTAATTTGTAGAGGGGAAGAGAAAAAACAAATGGTTTAAATAGGAATACAGGTGGAGCCATTGCAACAATGAAATATACAAGTCATTATGTTGAAAAATGAACTTTACAACTTTGGTGGGAGAGAGAGGATTGGGTAAGGGGAGTCTGGAAGTGATGGGAAGGGGAAACAAAGGAAGAGGCAACAATTCTTGATAAGAAATGTACTCATTATCTTGTCCATGTAATTGTAAACCATCTGTACGGCGTTTTCACAATAAAAAAATACCTCTCAGTCCTATCTCTCAACATTACCAGACTTAACCCTCCAACTAAGAGACATAGACTGCCTAGTTGGATGAAAAAGCAAAATCCTTCTATTTGCTGCCTTCAGGAGTCACACCATAAAAACAAACACATTTTGAAAGTGAAAGACTGGAACAAAATCTTCCAAGCAAATGATCCCCATAAACAGGTGGGAGTTGCAATCCTAATATCAGATAAAATAGACTTCAAATTAAAATTAGTGAGAAGAGAAAAAGAAGGTCAATACATACTAATTAAGGGATTGCCCCTTCAGGAGGTTATTACAATTCTAAATATCTATATGTCAAACAATGGAGCATGCAAATTTATCCAAGCAACACTACTTTCCCTCAAAACTCACATAGATCCAAAGACATTAATTGTTGGTGACTTTAACATACCACTACCCCCACTAGATAGATCAACTCTGCAAAAAATCAATAAACTGCAGATCTAAACAACTGCAAGGATCAACTAGATTTAACAGACATCTAACGAATATTTCACCCACCAGTATCAGAATACACATTTGTCTCAGCACCACAGAGAACATTTTCAAAAACTGACCACATTTTAGGTCACAAAACAAAAGTCCAAATTCAGAAACTTTGAAGTTATACCTTGCATTCTCTCAGACCACAGGAAATAAAATTAAAATTCAATGCCAAAAGCCACCAAAGAAAGTCCTGTAACACATGGATGCTGAACAACACACTGTTGAATCAAGAGTAAGTAATGTAAGAGATTAGAAAGGAAATTCAAGTGCTCGTGATATTCAACAAAAATGAACACACAATAACCAGCTCCTCTGGGACACAGAAAAGGCAGTACTCAGAGGCAAGTTGGAGATACATGAAACCAACAATTTAATGACACATCTAAACCTCCTTGAAAAGGAGCAGCAAGATAAACCCCAACCCAGTAGATGGAAAGAAATAATTAAAATTAAGTAAGAATTCAATAAATTAGATTCCAAAAGAAAAAAACATAGAAAGAATCAACAAAACAAAGAGTTGGTTCTTCGAAAACATTTACAAAATTGACAGACCCTTAACAAATCTTACCAGAAAAAAAAAAACCTCACAAAATAAATAAACTCAGAGATGAGAATGGAAACATCACCAGAGAAACAATCAAGATTCAGAACATTATAAGGGAATACTTCTCAAAACTATGCTAATAAGTTTGAAAACTTGGAAGAAATGGACCTTTTCATAGCAAATATCGACATGCCGAAACTAAACCAAGATGAGTTAAACCATTTTCAGAGGCCCATAACAAGCATTAAGATAGAAAGAACAATAAGAGCAGTCCCATCTAAAAAAAAGCCGAAGATCAGAAAGATTTACATCAGAATTCTACAAGGCCTTCAAAGCAGAGCTCACACCAATAGTACTCCAACTCTTCAATGAAATTAAAAAGAAAGTTAACTACAGAACTTTTTCATTTCCTCTTAAGTCAAGAAGGGGACAACGGATTGCTGGGTCATAGGAAAGCTCTATGTGCAGTCTTTTGAGGAACCTCCACACTACTTTCCAAAGTGATTGAACAAATTTACACTCCCACAACAATGCAGTAAGGTTTCCTTCTGTCCACATCCTGTCCAGCATCTGTTGTTATCAGATTTCTTCATTTTAGCCATTTCAACTGGAGTGAGGTGGTTTTGATTTGCATTTTTTATAGCTATGGAAGTTGAGCATTTCTTCATGTGTCTATTGGCCATCCTTCTTTCCTCTTTAGAGAAGTTTCTCTTTATGACTTTAGCCCACTTATTTATTGTGCAGTTGTTTCTTTGAGGATTTGTTCTTGGGGGGTTTAATTTTTTGAGTTCCAAGTATATTTTAGACATGAGACCCTTGTCCGTTGTATGGCTAGATAAGATGTTCTCCCAAACCGTGGGCTTTCTATTGATCTTGCTAGCTCTGCAATTTCATGCAATCCCATTTGTCCAAACTTTCTTTGATTTGTTGTGTTTCTTGGTGTCTATTAAGAAAATTTCGGCCTGTGCGGCATTTACCCAAATGTTCACAAACAAGACCACACTAAAGCTACCAGCACGACTATGTTAATTGCAGCATTATTTACCATAGCTAAGATATGGAACCAACCCAGATGCCCCTCAGTAGATGAATGGATCAAGAAAATGTGGTATATATACACAATGGAATTATATGCCTCCATCAGAAAGAATGGCATTGCCCCATTTGTTAGGAAATGGAAAGGCTTGAAAAAAATATATTAAGTGAAGTAAGCCACGCCCAAAGGAACATAGGTCCCTTGGTTTCCCTTATTAGCAATATCTAGTATATGTCTGAGTCAAGCAGAAAAGGTCAGATAAGTGGATGTTAGGGAAATGAACCTTAAGATATGTATTCCAATGTTATTTTTTCTTTCATGCGATTTTTCTAACACATTTGTAAGATTATTTCTTTGTTGCTTTGTATGTCCCTCCCCCCACAGTATGACCCCTGTTTTCACTGTATTTGATGTCGGTATAATTTGTGGAGGGGAAGGGGAAAAACAAATTGTTTAAATAGGGATACAGGTGGACCCATTGCAACAATGATATGTACAAGTAGTTTGTCAAAAAAGAACTTTAGAACTTTGGTGCGGGGGGGGGGGGGAGGTTTGGGTGAGAGCGGGGGAAGGATGGGAAGGGCTGGGAAGGGGAAACAAAGGAGGAGTCTACAATGCTTTAGAGGAAATGAACTTTGGTGCGGGGGGCGGGGAGGAGGTTTGGGTGGGAGCGGGGGGAGGACGGGAAGGGCTGGGAAGGGGAAACAAAGGAGGAGTCTACAATGCTTTAGAGGAAATGTATTCATTATCTTGCCCTTGTAATTGTAACCCCTCTGTAAAATATTTTCACAATAAAAAAAGAAGGGGACAAGGATGTCCACACTAACCAGTTTTTTTCAATTTAGCATTAGAATGCCAAGCTACAACAATATGAACAATAAGACAAGGTGAAAATATAGAATTGATCCAAATAGGGATGACATGATCTTGTATTTAAAGAATCCCAAGGACTCCACTCTCAAATTATTCATAGCGATTCAAAACTTTGGCAAAGTAGCCGGTTATAAAATTAACCCTCAAAGACAATGGCTTTTCTCTAATCCAACAATGAGAAAAGTGTGGCTGAAACCAGGAAAACGACTCCATCTATAATAGCTCCCCCAAAATAAAACACCTAGGACTTAACCAAAAAGTGAAGGACTTTTTGATGGAAACTTTTTTGTTTTTTTTTCAGTCATGGGTCTTGAACTCTGGGCCTGGGTGCTGTCGCACAGGTCTTCAGCTCAAGGCGAGCGCTCTATCACTTGAGGCAGAGCACCACTTCCAGTTTTCTAGTGGTTTATTCGAGATAAGAGTCTCACAGATTTTCCTTCCCTGGCTAGCTTTGAACCATGATCCTCAGATCTCAGCATCCTGAATAGCTAGGATTACAGGCTTGAGCCACCAGTGCCAAGCTGATGAAAACTTTAAAAACCTGAAAAAGAAAATCAAAACAGTTCTTAGAAAGTGTAAAAAACCTCCCATGCTCCTGGATTGGAAGGATCCACATCGTGAAAATGGCAATACTTGCCAAGGCTTTCTACAAATTCAATGCGATACCTATCAATATTCCAACCTCATTCTTCAAGGAAGTAGAAGACGCAATCCAAAAATTCGTATGGAGCAATAAAAGACCCCGAATAGCAAAAATGATCAAAAACAGAGAGAAAAGTGCTGGAGGAATATCAATTCCAAATTTCAAACTCTACTACAACACCATTGTAATCAAAACAGCTTGATACTGACACAAGAACAGACTTCAGGAACAATGGAATATACTTGAAAATCCAGAAATCAACCTACAGACAAATAGCCATCTAATCTTCGATAAGGGAGCTAAAAATTAGAATGGAAGAAAAACAACCTCTTCAATGAATGGTGCTGGAAAAATTGGTTAATCACTTGTAGAAAACTAAAGCTAGATCCATATATATCACCCTGCAAAAGAATCAACTCCAAATGGATCAAAGACCTGGAGTCAAAGCAGACACCCTGAAAACATTACAGGGGAAACTCTAAGTCTCCATGGCACAGGCGGAAATTTTCTTAAAAGAGACCCAGAAAACAAGCAAATCAAAGACAGGTTGAACAAATGGGATTGCATGAAATTGCAGTTTCTGAATGGCAAAGGATGAAGCTAGCAAGATCAATAGAAAGCCCAAGGATTGGGAGAAGATCTTCACTAGCCATACAATGGACCAGGGTCTCATATCTAAAATATACCTGGAACTCAAAAAATTAAATCTCCCAACAACAAATCCTCAAAGAAGCAACTGCACAATAAATAAGTGGGCTAAAGACTTAAAGAGAAACTTCTCTGAAGAGGAAAGAAGGATGGCCAGTAGACGCATGAAGGAATGCTCAACCTCCCTAGCTATAAAATAAATGCAAATCAAAACAACATTCAGATTCCACCTCACCCCAGTTAGTATGGCTATAATCAGGAATTCTAACAACAGGATGGTCTGTGGACAGAAGGGAACCCTACTGCATTGTTGGTAGGCTTGTAAACTTGTTCAACCACTTTGGAAAGTAGTATGGAGATTCCTCAAAAGACTCCACATAGAGCTCCCCTATTTCCGAGCAATCCCATTTTTGAACATTTACCCAAATAATACAAACATGATTATTTTAAAGCTACCAGCACGAGTGTGTTTATTGCAGCATTATTTACAATAGGTAAGATATGGAACCAACGCAGATGCTCCTCAGTAGCTGAATGGATTAAGAAAATGTGGTATATATACACAATGGAATTCTATGCCTCTATCAGAAAGAATGGCATTGCCCTATTTCTTAGGAAATGGAAAGACTTGGAAAAAAAATTAGGTGAAGTAAGCCAGGCCCAATGAAACATAGGTTCCATGGTTTCCCTTATTTGCAATAATGTATATTTGTGAGACCAGCAGGAACGGTCAGATAAGTTGATGTTAGTTGAAACGAACCCCAATATAAGTATTCAAATGTTTTTTTTTTCTTTCTTGTGATTGTTTCTAACATTTATAAGATGATTTCTTTGTTGTTTTGTATGTCCCTCCCCACAGTATAACCCCGGTTTTCACTGTATTTGATGTTGGTATAATTTGTGGAGGGGGAGGGAAAAAACAAACAGTTTAAATAGGGATACAGATGGACCCATTGCAACAATGAGCTATACAAGTCATTATGTTGAAAAATAAACTTTACCACTTTGGCTTGGTGGGGAGGTAGGGGGACACGTGGTGGGGGGATGAAAATGGATGTGAAAGGGAAACAGAGGAGGAAGCAACAATGCTTGATAAGAAATGTACTCATTACTTTGCTCATGTAATTGTAACCCCTCTGTACAGTATTTTCACAATTAAGGAAAAGAAATATACTATTCAGAAAAAAGTATATAGAATTAGGGGCTTGGAAGGTGGCTCAATTGTAGAGCGCTTGACTTGCATGCTTGAGGCCCTAGGTTTCATTCCTCAGCATCCCATTATCCAAAAGAAAAAATCAGCAAGTGGCGCTGTGGCTCAAGTGGTAGAGCACTAGCCTTGAGCTGAAGAGCTGAGGGACATCGCCCAGGCCCAGAGTTCCAGCCCCATGACCGGACCCCAAAGAAATATACATAGAGAGAATTATAAGATATAAAAATACTTAAGACTCATGATAATTGTAGCATTAACATTGTAGCATTAACAAATATGTGCCCTGTATCTGTTGGATATATTTTCACTTCTGTTATAGTGTCCTTTGAATTATGAAAGATGATCATTTGATGTTATCTGGTTTATTCTTGCTTTCTTTAGCCACTAATGAGCGTCCTGAGCATCTAGGATTACAGACATGACATATTGGTGCATGTTTGTCTTTCAATACTTTAAGGGTTTTCCTCTTTCCAATGAATTCAAACACTGCCCAGTCAGTAATTCTGCACATTCTAGACTGTTGTTCTCAAAGAAGATAAGCATCTGTTTGATGGGTAATTGTCCTGTTCATTGTGTTTGACATAGTTTTCATTGTTTCTATTGATTTGCTCTTCCTAATTATTTCATATGATGATTAGAGTATTTAATATATAGACTTCAGTTTTGCCTCTATGGAGATTGTAGAAGTCATGTTAAAAGAATGTTTTAAAAGATTCTTATATAGACAGCATTGTGAACTTTATACATAAAAACGAAAAAAATTTTAGTTGGTCTTTGTTCCTATGAAGAAATTTTAAAAATAGGATTTAAATTATATGGTAATATATTTTTAAATGTTACATGAACCAAAAATATGATAATCAGCAAAATTTTCCCTAGGTGACTGCCCCATTTATTCCCCCATCCCACCCACTTTTCCCTGTTCTGGAACCTAGAAAGGAAAAGGAAAATTTATTTTGATTATTGAACATTGTGAATTTCTCAAACTAGCTTTTTAGAAGCTCTAGAAGATTGGGACGAAGAACTGTGTTGGCCCTGCACTGGATCTTCAGCAATGAGAAAAGAGGAGGAGGAAGAAGAAGAAGATGAAGAAGACGAAGAAGAAGAATAAGACGACGAAGAAGAAGAAGAACAAGAAGAAGAAGAAGGAGGAGGAGGAGAAGGAGGAGGAGGAAGAGGAGGAGGGGGAGGAAGAGGAGGAGGGAGAGGAAGAGGAGGAGGGAGAGGAAGAAGAGGAGGGGAAGGAAGAGGAGGAGGGGAAGGAAGGGGAGGAGGGGAAGGAAGAGGAGAAGGAAGAGGAGGAGGAAGAGGAGAGGAGGAAGAGAAGAAGAAGAAGAAGAAGAAGAAGAAGAAGAAGAAGAAGAAGAAGAAGAAGAAGAAGAAGAAGGAGAAGGAGAAGGAGAAGGAGAAGAAGAAGAAGAAGAAAGAAGAAGAAGAAGAAGAAGAAGAAAGAAGAAGAAGAAGAAAGAAGAAGAAGAAGGAGAAGAAGAAGGAGAAGAAGAAAGAAGAAGAAGAAAGAAGAAGAAGAAGGAGAAGGAGAAGAAGAAGAAGGA